>NC_057806.1:71497288-71744350 GCF_018294505.1 Triticum aestivum | reverse complement strand
AGTCAAAATGTCGGCACTGATCCAAAGACTGGACCGAAACTCATCAAAAACCGACATCGACAACCCCTTCGTCATGATATTCTCAAACTGCTGAGAGGTAGGCATGTGAAGAACTCGAATGTGGCCAAGAGCCACCTGCTCGGGAACAAAGTGGATATCTAGCTCAATATGTTTGGTACGATAATGATGAACTTGGTTGGCTTAGAGGTAGACGACAGAGATGTTGTCGCAATACACAACGGTGGCCTTGCCGACAAGACAAGAGAGCTCGTAGAGAAGTTGTCGAAGCCAGGAGCACTCAGCAACGACGTTAGCTACGGCACGATACTCAGCCTCGGCACTAGACCGAGAGACCGTGGGCCGCCGCTTGGACGACCAGGAGATAAGTGATGATCCAAGCTTGATGATACGTCTCCAACGTATCTATAATATTTGATTGTTACATGCTATTATATTATCTGTTTTGGATGTTAATGGGCTTATTTATACACTTTTATATTATCTGCTTTGGGTTCAATCTTGCGGTGTCCTTTCCCAGTGACAGCAGGGGCACCAAGGCACATATTGTATTGTTGCCATCGAGGATAAAAAGGTGGGGTTTATATCATATTGCTTGAGTTTATCCCTCTACATCATGTCATCTTGCTTAATGTGTTACTCTGTTCTTATGAACTTAATACTCTAGATGCATGCTGGATAGCGGTCGATGTGTGGAGTAATAGTAGTAGATGCAGAATCGTTTCGGTCTACTTGTCACGAATGTGATGCCTATATACATGATCATGCCTAGATATTCTCATAATTATTCACTTTTCTATCAACTGCTCGACAGTAATTTGTTCACCCACCGTAATACTTATGTTATCTTGAGAGAAGCCACTAGTGAAACCTTTGGCCCTCGGGTCTATCTTTCATTATATTATTCTCCCTCAACAAGCTATTTCTATCTCCATTTATTTTTCAATCTTTATTTCGATATATGTCATAAAAATACCAAAAATATTTATCTTATTATTATTATCTCTATCAGATCTCACTCTCGTAAGTGACCGTGAAGGGATTGACAACCCCTTTACCACGTTGGTTGCGAGGTTCTTATTTGTTTGTGTAGGTACGAGGGACTTGCATGTAGTCTCCTACTGGATTGATACCTTGGTTCTCAAAAACTGAGGGAAATACTTATGCTACTTTGCTGCATCACCCTTTCCTCTTCAAGGGAAAACCAACACGGTGCTCAAGAGGTAGCAAGAAGGATTTCTGGCGCTGTTGCCGGGGAGATCTACATCAAGTCAAGATATACCAAGTACCCATCATAAACTTGTATCCCTCGCATTACATTATTTGCCATTTTCCTCTCATTTTCATCTCCCCCACTTCAACTTTGTCCTTTTATTCGCCTCTCTTCCGTTTGATCTTTTGTTTGCTCGTGTTACCATGTGCCTTCTATTTTCTTGCATATTCGCTTGCTAAAAATCTATTGTTATGGATCCTCATCCTCTTGCTAATGTTTTTAAAAGATCCAATTATGATGAACCAATTGTAGTGATTTTTGTGCACTAGATTATCTTTATGAGGTTTTGCTTGAAATTCGGGAATCTAAAAAAGAAACTTATGAAGTGATTCACGATAGCTCCTTGAATGAAAAGCATGATTGCAATGATATTATTATAAATTCTATTAATGTCAATTGTGCTAACCCTAAGCTTGGGGATGCTAGTTTTACTATGTCCACTACTTGTTGCAATGATCATGATTGGGGTGATTCTTCTTACAATCTTGAAAATTTATTTAAGCCCCATGATGAATCTGAGATTGGTAATAATGTTTGACATAATACTGAAAGTGGGTTTGGAAGAGTGTCAACTTTAGATCTCACATATTTGTATAATGTTCAATCTTATGATTTTTTTATAAAAGTGGGTTTGGAGAGGTCATGACTTTAGTTAATATTAATCCCATTATTTTGGAAGAGTGTCAACTTTGCATGCATGTGGATCATGTTGAAAATATTTTATGTGATAGCTATTTTGTTGAATTTTCTTATGATCCCACATGTAATTATTATGAGAGAGGAAAATATGATTGTAGAAATTTTCATGTTACTAAATTACCTCTCATTATGTTGAGATTCCTATTGTTTCTTTCCGCTTCCTTGCATATGCTAGTTTTTGCTTGCTATGATAATTTGTTTGCCTATAAGATGCCTATGCATAGGAAGTATGTTAGACTTAGATGTGATTGTCACGTGTTTCATGATGCTCTCTTTGTGCTTCAATTCTTATCTTTCATGTGAGCATCATTGAAATTATCAATGCCTAGCTAGGGGCGTTAAACGATAGCGCTTGTTGGGAGGCAACCCAATTTTATTTTTGTTTCTTGATTTTTGGTTATGTTTAGTAGTAAATAATTCATATAGACTCTGTTTACATGTGGTTTTATGCTTTTAATTAGTGTTTGTGCCAAGTAGAACCTTTGGGAAGACTTGGGGGAAGTCTTTGCGATCTTGCTGTAAAAAACAGAAACTTTAGCACTCACAAGATTTGCTGCCATTTTTTTACTGGAGAGTGCGACTAGAATGATTATTTTTGCAGGTGATTAATATAAAAAATCCTCATGTCCAGAAATTTATTTTAGAATTTTTGGGGTTACAGAAGTATTCGAAACCTACAGATTACTACAGACTGTTCTGTTTTTAACAGATTCTATTTTTCGCGTGTTGTTTGCTTATTTTGATGAATCTATGGCTAGTATCGGAGGTTATGAACCATAGAGAAGTTGGAATACAGTAGGTTTAACACCAAAATAAATAAATAATGAGTTCATTACAGTACCTTAAGTGGTGGTTTGTTTTCTTATACTAACGGAGCTCGTGAGATTTTCTGTTTAAGTTTTGTGTTGTGAAGTTTTCAAGTTTTGGATAAAGATTTGATGGATTATGAAATACGGAGTGGAAAGAGCCTAAGCTTGGGGATGCCCAAGGCACCCCAAGGTAAAATTAAAGGACAACCAAAAGCCTAATCTTGGGGATGCCCCGGAAGGCATCCCCTCTTTCGTCTTCTTCTATCGGTAACTTTACTTGAGGCTATATTTTTATTCACCACATGATATGTGTTTTCCTTGGAGCGTCTTGTATGATTTGAGTATTTGCTTTTTATTTTACCACAATCATCCTTTTTGTACACACCATTTGGGAGAGACACACATGAATTGGAATTTATTAGAATACTCTATGTGCTTCACTTATATCTTTTGAGCTAGATAATTTTCCTCTAGTGCTTCACTTATATCTTTTAGAGCACGGTAGTGGTTTTATTTTATAGAAATTATTGATCTCTCATGCTTCACTTATATTATTTTGAGAGTCCTTTATAACAGCATGGTAATTTGCTTTGGTTAAGAATTAGTCCTAATATGATAGGCATCCAAGATGGGTATAATAAAAACTATCATAAAAGTGCATTGAATACTATGAGAAGTTTGATACTTGATGATTGTTTTGAGATATGAAGATGGTGATACTAGAGTCATGCTAGTTGATTAGTTGTGAATTTGAGAAATACTTGTTCTAAAGTTTGTGATTCCCGTAGCATGCACGTATGGTGAACCGTTATGTGATGAAGTCGGAGCATGATTTATTTATTCATTGTCTTCCTTATGAGTGGCGGTCGGGGACGAGCGATGGTCTTTTCCTACCAACCTATCCCCCTAGGAGCATGCGCGTAGTACTTTGTTTCGATAACCAATAATTTTTTGCAATAAGTATGTGAGTTCTTTATGACTAATGTTGAGTCCATGGATTATATGCACTCTCACCCTTCCACCATTGCTAGCCTCTCTAGTACCGCGCAACTTTTGCCGGCACCTTAAACCCACCATATAACTTCCTCAAAAGAGCCACCATACCTAATATTCTGGCATTTCCATAGCCATTCCGAGATATATTGCCATGCAACTTTCCACCGTTCCGTTATTATGACACGCTTCATCATTGTCATATTTCTTTGCATGGTCATGTAGTTGAAATCATATTTGTGGCCAAGCCACCATTCATAATTCTTTCATACATGTCACTCTTGATTCATTGCATACCCCGGTACACTGCTGGAGGCATTCACATAGAGTCATATTTTGTTCTAAGTATTGAGTTGTAATCTTTGAGTTGTAAGTAAATAAAAGTGTGATGATCATCATTATTAGAGCATTGTCCCAAGTGATGAAAGGATGATGGAGACTATGATTCCCCCACAAGTCGGGATGAGACTCCGGAAGAAAATAAAAAAAGAGAAAGAAAAGAGGCCATAAAAAAAGGCCCAACTAAAAAATGAGAGAAAAAGAGAGAAGGGACAATGTTACTATCCTTTTTCCACACTTGTGCTTCAAAGTAGCACCATGATCTTCCTGATAGAGAGTCTCCTATGTTGTCACCTTCATATACTAGTGGGAATTTTACGTTATAGAACTTGGCTTGTATATTCCAATGATGGGCTTCCTCAAAATGCCCTAGGTCTTCGTGAGCAAGCGAGTTGGATGCACACCCACTTAGTTTGTTTTGTTGAGCTTTCATACACTTATAGCTCTAGTGCATCCGTTGCATGGCAATCCCTACTCACTCACATTGATATCTATTGATGGGCATCTCCATAGCCCATGGATACGTCTAGTTGATGTGAGACTATCTTCTCCTTTTTGTCTTCTCCACAACCACCATTCTATTCCACCTATAGTGCTATGTCCATGGCTCACGCTCATGTATTGCATGAAGATTGAAAAAGTTTGAGAACGCCAAAACTATGAAACAATTGCTTGGCTTGTCATCGGGGTTGTGCATGATTAAATACTTTTTGTGATGAAGATAGAGCATAGCCAGACTATATGATTTTGTAGGGATAACTTTCTTTGGCCATGTTATTTTGAGAAGGCATAATTTCTTTGTTAGTATGCTTGAAGTATTACTATTTTTATGTCAATATTTGATACGTCTCCGTCGTATCTATAAATTTTTTATTGTTCCATGCCAATATTCTACAACTTCCATATACTTTTGGCAACTTTTTATACTATTTTTGGGACTAACATATTGATCTAGTGCCTAGTGCTAGTTCTTGTTTGTTGCATGTTTTTTGTTTCGCAGAATATCCATATCAAACGGAGTCCAAACGGGATAAAAATTGACAGAGATTTTTTTTAAATAAATATGATTTTTGGGAAGAAAAATCCACGCGAGACGATGCCCGAGGGGGCCACGAGGCAGGGGGGCGCCCCTGACCCTCGTGGCCACCCCGTGAGGCGGTTGATGCCCTTCTTTCGCCGCAAGAAAACTAATATCCGGATAGAGACCGTGTTAAAATTTCATCCCAATCAGAGTTGCGGATCTCCGGGAATATAAGAAACGGTGAAGGGGTAGAGTCTGAGAACGCAGAAACAGAAAGTGACAGAGAGACAGATCCAAACTCGGAGGGGCTCTCGCCCCTCCCATGCCATGGAGGCCAAGGACCAGAGGGGAAACCCTTCTCCCATCTAGGGAGAAGGTCAAGGAAGAAGAAGAAGAAGAAGAAGAAGAAGAAGGGGGGCTCTCTTCCCCTCGCTTCCGGTGGCACCGGAGTGCCACCGGGGGCCATCATCATCACCGCAATCTTCACCAACAACTTCACCGCCATCATCACCAACTCTTCCCCCCTCTATGCAGCAGTGTAACATCTCTCTTACCCGCTGTAATCTCTACTTAAACATGGTGCTCAACGCTATATATTGTTTCCCAATGATGTATGGCTATCTTATGATGTTGGAGTAGATCTGTTTTGTCCTATGGGCTATTTGATGATCAAGATTGGTTTGAGTTGCATGTTTTATTATTGGTGCTGTCCTATGGTGCTCTCCGTGTCGCGCAACCATGAGGGATCCCCGCTGTAGGGTGTTGCAATACGTTCATGATTCTCTTATAGTGGGTTGCGTGAGTGACTGAAACACAAACCCGAGTAAGGGGGTTGTTGCGTATGGGATAAAGAGGACTTGATGCTTTAATGCTATGGTTGGGTTTTACCTTAATGATCTTTAGTAGTTGCAGATGCTTGCTAGAGTTCCAATCATAAGTGCATATGATCCAAGTAGAGAAAGTATGTTAGCTTATGCCTCTCCCTCAAATAAAATTGCAATAATGATTACCGCTCTAGTTATCGATTGCCTAGGGACAAATAACTTTCTCGTAACAAAAAGCTATTTACTAAAACTTACTTAGTTGTGTCTTTATCTAAACAGCCCCTACTTTTTATTTACGTAATCTTTGTTATCTTGCAAACCTACCCAACAACACCTACAAAGTACTTCTAGTTTCATACTTGTTCTAGGTAAAGCGAACGTCAAGCGTGCGTAGACTTGTATCGGTGGTCGATAGAACATGAGGGAATATTTGTTCTGCCTTTAGATCCTCGTTGGGTTCGACACTCTTACTTATCGAAAACTGTTGCGATCCCCTATACTTGTGGGTTATCAAGAATATTAAACTTTTGTCTTGAATCTTTCGGATCTGAACATTCATGCCACAATAAAGAAAATTACATTGAGAAATATGCTAGGTAGCATTCCACATCAAAAATTCTATTTTTATCATTTACCTACTCGAGGATGAGCAGGAACTAAGCTTGGGGATGCTTGATACGTATGTAATGTATCTATAATTTTTGATTGTTCCATGCTATTATATTATCTATTTTGGATGTTAATGGGCTTATTTATACACATTTATATTATTTTTGGGACTAACCTACTAACCCAAGGCCCAGTTGTCGGTGGAAAACGACACCTATGGGGTCACTGGGATCCCTTCTATGGTTGGCAGGCGCGGTGTTGTGCGAAGAGCGGGTCTGGCGGTCAGCACACAAATCGTTTACCCAGGTTCGGGCCGCAGAGATGCGTAAAACCCTAGTCCTGCTTGTATCTGTATTGAGGTGTTCTTGTGTTCTTGAAGTAGCTATCATGGCTTTCTAGTCCAAAAGATCCGACATCCCCCTCCAGTATGCCTCGGTCCTCCTTTTATAGACGAAAAGGGGTTGCCATAGTGGCACACAGGAGGTGGAAAGGTGTACAGGGGCTGAGTCTATCCCCTGGCATTGTCGGACAAACGCATTTAATGCGCTACCGACATGCCCCTCTTGCTTTATTGGGGACGGCAAAGAAGCTCGTCCCAGCTGTCGTCGCCTCGCCTGGCTCCGACGTGCGTCCAAGCTGACGAGGCATTGCAACGTGCGTCCAAGCTGAAGAAACGCCTGAGATGGCGCCCACGGAGCCCCAGGAAGAAGATGACGGAGATGTCCTTTACCTGATGAGCCGGATAAAGTTGTTGGCTCAATCCGGACTGACCATGATCGAAGTCATGGCAATGTGCATTATGCGGGGGGTGCAGCCGCTTCAATATAGAGGCCACCCCAAGTGGGATTTCAACAGGGAGGATGACGCCACCCGCTGCAGCCGCAAGGGGCCGGACTCGACCGCTGCTCTAGCAAAAATCTTGTCCGATTTGTACAAGGGAGAAGAGGAGGAATTCCTCTGCGTCAATCCACAGGGTGGATTTTCTATGTATAATCCTCCGAGCTGGGTAAGTCAACAACTTTCATGTCCATCCGTTCCCATATTCCCATAGTTAAGTATTTTACCTTGCGATTTCGACGCAGGAGCTGCGTAGGGCTGTAAGGGAGATCAACAGCCCGCCTCCACAACCAGAGGATCCGGAGCGATCCCTCGACCCGGACTCCCAAGAGGATCCGGACATATTTGTGGAACTAATTGATAGGGTGTTCTACCAATTAAGCAGCGACGAGGTCTTGGTGGCCATTACAGCCGATTACCCTAGGATGCTCCCAGCTTCACAGGTAACTGAGACCAAGGTCCCAACATTTTGAAAAGGATTCATCCTTGTGCACTTTGCTTACTGAGGGAGTCCTGGATTAGGGGGTCTCCGGACAGCCGGACTATATCTTTCGGCCGGACTGTTAGACTATGAAGATACAAGATTGAAGACTTCGTCTCGTGTCCGGATGGGACTCTACTTGGCGTGGAAGGCAAGCTAGGCAATATGGATATGTGTATATCCTCCTTTGTAACCGACCTTGTGTAACCCTAACCCTCTCCGGTGTCTATATAAACCGGAGGGTTTTAGTCCGTAGGACAACATACAATCATACCATAGGCTAGCTTCTAGGGTTTAGCCTCTCTGATCTCGTGGTAGATCTACTCTTGTACTACACATATCATCAATATTAATCAAGCAGGACGTAGGGCTTTTCCTCCATCAAGAGGGCCCAAACCTGGGTAAAACATCGTGTTCCCTGCCTCCTGTTACCGTCTGCATTAGACGCACAGTTCGGGACCCCCTACCCGAGATCCGCCGGTTTTGACACCGACATTGGTGCTTTCATTGAGCGTTCCTCTGTGTCATCACCGTTAGGCTTGATGGCTTCTTCTATCATCGATAGCGATGTAGTCCAGGGTGAGACTTTTCTCCCCGGACAGATCTTTGTGGTCGGCGGCTTCGCACTGCGGGCCAACTCGCTTGGCCATCTGGAGCAGATCGAAAGTTACGCCCCTGGCCACCAGGTCAGGTTTGGAAGCTTAAACTACATGGCCGATATCCGTGGAGACTTGATCTTCGATGGATTCGAGCATCTTCCTTGTGCGTCACGCGGTCATGATGAGTACGATTTAGCTCTACCATCAGACAGTGTTCTGGAGATCGCATCGGCGGCCGCTCTGACCCTCAATTCGGAGCCGGTTGCGCCGTCCATGGACGGGTGGATGGACCCCACCACGGAAGCCTTATCCTCATCGGTGATCGAGCCAAACATCGACCTTACCCTGCACGAGAGCCGTGTTGTCAAACTGCCGGATCCTTCTCTGGCCATGGACTCCGAACCGCCTGCGCCCGTTCCCAGTGAATCCGATTGGGCGCCGGTCATGGAGTTTACCTCCGCGGATATTTTTCAGCACTCGCCCTTTGGCAACATACTGAACTCATTAAGGTCTCTCTCCTTGTCAGGAGGATCCTAGCCGAACTATGTCCGGCAGGATTGGGATGCGGACGACGAAGAAATCTGCGGCCCACCCACCACCCACTTAGTAGCCACTATCAACGACTTAACCGACATGCTCGACTTCGACTCCGAAGACATCGACGGTATGGACGACGATGCAAGAGATGAAGAGGAACCACTGCCCACAGGGCACTGGACAGCCACCTCATCATACGATATATACATGGTGGACACACCCAAAGAAGGCAATGACGACGAGACAACGGAGGATAACCCCTCCAAGAAGCAACCCAAGCGCTGACGTCAGAGGCGCCACTCTAATTCCCGCCAAAGCAAAAGTGGCGATACCGGCACAGGAGATAATAACACTCCAGATAGTGCCGAAGATGGCAACAATCCCCTCAAACACGATCTAGGACAGGAGGATGCAAAGGCCAGCCCTCCAGAGAGAGCGGCAGATGGAGAGGCGGAGGATGATAATTACATGCCCCCCTCCAAAGACGAGGCAAGCCTCGACGATGCCGAATTCGTCGTGCCAAAGGATCCCATCGAACAAGAGCACTTCAAGCGCCAGCTTATAGCCATGGCAAATAGCCTTAAGAAAAAGCAGCAGCAGCTTCAAGCTGATCAAGATCTGCTAGCTGACAGATGGACTAAAGTCCTCGCGGCCGAGGAATATAAACTCGAACGCCCCTCCAAGAGTTACCCAAAATGCAGCTTGCTACCTCGACTGGAGGAAGAAGCGTATGACGCGGCTGATCGGCCACCTCGTGGTCGTGATAGAGAGGCATTCCAGCCAAAAACTCGGCCTGCACCCCGACGCCATTCAGATAAAAAGGCATGGGGAAATACGCCAGACCTGCGAGGCGTATTGGAGGACAAAGCAAAACATGCAAGATCAATCTACGGATCATGAGGGCGCGCCACTATGCAAGACGATAAACGTCGCGCCGGATACAGTAAAAGTAAGTCTGGCCGGGCCGACCACAGCGGACACGACTCATTCGAGCTGCATCGCGACATAGCCCAGTACAAAGGCGCCGCACACCCCCTATGCTTCACAGACAAAGTAATGGATCATCAAATCCCAGAGGGTTTCAAACCCGTAAATATTGCATCATACGATGGCACAACAGATCCTGCGGTATGGATCGAGGATTTCCTCCTCCACATCCACATGGCCCGTGGTGATGACTTACACGCCATCAAATACCTCCCACTAAAGCTCAAAGGACCAGCGCGGTATTGGCTTAACAGCTTGCCGGCAGAGTCCATTAGCTGCTGGGAAGATCTGGAGGCCGCATTCCTCGACAACTTTTAGGGCACTTATGTGCAACCACCAGATGTCGATGACTTGAGCCACATAATTCAGCAGCCAGAAGAATCGGCCAGGCAATTCTGGACTCGGTTCCTAACAAAGAAAAATCAAATCGTCGACTGTCCGGATGCAGAGGCCCTAGCAGCTTTCAAACACAACATCCGCGACGAGTGGCTGGCTCGACACCTTGGTCAGGAAAAGCCGAAATCTATGGCATCCCTCACGACACTCATGACCCACTTTTGTGCGGGAGAAGACAGCTGGCTGGCTCGCAGTAATAACATATCAAAGAACCATGGTACTTCGAATACCAAGGACGGCAATGGTAGGTCACGTCGAAATAAACATAAGCGCCGCATTAACAGCGACAATACCGAGGATACGGCAGTCAATGCCGGTTTCAAAGGCTCTAAACCCGGTCAACGGAAAAGCCATTTAAAAGAAGCACTCCGGGCCCGTCCGGTTTGGACCGCATACTCGATCGCTCGTGTCAAATACACGACACCCCCGACAAGCCAGCCAACCACACCAACAGGGATTGTTGGGTATTCAAGCAGGCCTGCAAGTTAATTGCCGAAAACAAAGATAAGGGGCCACATAGCGATGACGAGGAAGAGCCCCGGCAGCCGAACACCGGAGGACAGAAGAGGTTCCCCCACCAAGTGTGGACAGTGAACATGATATACGCAACCCACATCCCCAAGAGGGAGCGTGCGCAGGGACGTATATGCGTTGGAGCCAGTTGCCCCAAAGTTCAACCCATGGTCCTCCTGTCCGATCACCTTCGATCACAGGAACCACCCCACTAGTATCTGTCATGGCGGATTCGCCGCACTGGTCCTAGACCCAATCATCAACGGATTTCACCTCACTCGATTCCTTATGGATGGCGGCAGCAGCCTGAACCTGCTTTACCAGGACATAGTGCGCAAAATGGGTATAGACCCCTCAGGGATCAAACCCACAAAAACGACCTTTAAAGGTATCATTCCATGTGTAGAGGCCCATTGCAAAGGCTCAATTACACTGGAAGTGGTCTTCGGATCCCCGGATAACTTCCGAAGCGAAGAATTAATCTTCGATATAGTCCCGTTCCGCAGTGGCTATCATGCACTGCTCGGGCGAACCGCATTTGCAAGATTCAATGCGGTACCGCATTATGCATACCTCAAGCTCAAGATGCCAGGACCTCGGGGGGTCATCACAGTTAATGGAAACACAGAGCGCTCTCTCCGCACGGAGGAGCACACTGCGGCCCTCGCAGTAGAAGCGCAAAGCAGCCACTCAAGGCAATCCACCAGTTCGGCGTTTCAAGACTCGGACACCTTCAAGCGCGCTCGGAGTAATCGGCAACTAGACCGCCCGGCACGATCTGAGCTCATGTAGCAATGTGGCCCCCACCCGGGCCCAAGCCAAACGGCAAAATTCGTGCCACGCGTACATAATTACGCATTAAAAATACCATGGGCATAGGCGGGGAGGGGGCACAACTACGGCACGCCCCAATACGCGGCTTAAACCGCACTAGGGGCTTCCCGCTTTGTTATTTTTCTTTTTCAGGACTTTAATCTCTGGAAACCCTGTCCGGCAGCATAATTGCCGAACACATGATGCAACAACCAAGGAGGCAGAAAGTTGCGTCACACCACGGAACTCCCAGGTGGATTATGATAACGAGTGAAATATTTGCTTTAATACTATTCCTCAGCTTGCCCTTGGAAGGGACATAGTCCTACCTTTTGCTTATCGCACTATCTGTATCATTCTGCTTTAACGCACCTTTTTGAATAAACAATGCATAACATTACGACTATTCTTGCATTCTTGTTTTATATATATGTGTTCATTAATGACGCCTTGCAACCGTACACTTTGGTATGGCCAATACACCAGGGGCTTAAGTACCCCACATTATGGTGTGAGAAGTCCGAACACTTTCACAAGTGCGGCACCCCGAACTTATAGCATTATATGCATCAGCTCCGAATCATGTCTTTGGTCAAATGTTGGGTTTGCCCGGCTCCTATGTTTTGGTACCTTACGTTCCGCTCTATCGGCTAATGTAGCACTAGGAGAACTACTGCGATTGTGCCCCGGTTCTGCTGGGCTAAGCACCTCAGTAGAGAAAGCTAAAACTGACTGTCATGATAAGGCGAGAGACTGGTCGCTGTTTGGCGAGGTTTCGAGTCCCTAAAGACTTATGCCGCTTAAAGCAAGGAGCCGGTCATGTCCGGCTTAAAGGCGTGTATCGCGCCCCGAATTCGGCCCTCCGAATACCAGGGGCTTCGCCAAAATTTAAAATTATAGAATTCCATGGCTAAGTGAGAGTGATAAAGCATTATTAGTCTGGTTGCCTTGTTCGCCGTGCTGAGCACCTCCCTCGAAGGACCCAAAAATGGGAACAAGAGTGCTCAGGTTTATCCCGAACACCCCAGCACTCGTGGCATGGGGGCAGAAGCCGAGGACTACCCATCTCTCAGATTGGATAAACAGCCAAACAGAAGGTAATATTTTAAATTCAAACAAGCGTTGCATAGCGCATATGAAACAAGTTTTCATCATACAGGATCACACGAGCAGGTTTACTCAAATATTACATCCTTTGGACATTCGTCCGCTACAAGACGGGCACCCTTCAGGACACCCTCATAATAAATTTCGGGGGTGCGATGCTCGTTGCCCTGCGGCGGTCCTTCCTTGATCAGCTTCACGGCGTCTAGCTTGGCCCATTGCACCTTCACACAGGCGAAAGCCCGGCGTGCACCTTCGATGCATATGAACCGCTTAACAACTTCCAGCCGTGGGCAGGCATCCACAAGCCGCCTCACCAGGCCGGAGTAGCTGTTCGGAAGGGCGTCGCCAGGCCACAACTGGACTATAAAGCCCTTCATGGCCTGTTCGGCCGCCTTGTGTAGCTCGACCAACTGCTTCAGCTGGTCGTTCATAGGCACCGGGTGTTCGGTCCTAGTATACTGAGACCAGAACAGCTTCTCCATTGAGCTTCCCTCCTCGGCCTGGTAAAACTATGCGGCATCCGACACACTGCGGGGCAAATCTGCGAATGCTCCTGGAGAGCTCCAGATTCGGGTAAGTAATAGGTAATTTACTTTCACATGCTTGCTTTGCATATAGAATGCCTTACCTGCCGCTATTTTCTTCATCGCGTCAATCTCCTGGAGGGCCTTTTGGGCTTCAGCCTTGGCACTCTTTGCGCTCTTGAGGGCCGCGGCAAGCTCAGACTCTCGCGTCTTCGAGTCAAGCTCCAACGCCTCGTGCTTCATCACGAGAGCCTGGAGCTCTTGCTGCACCTCGCCCACCCGAGCCTCTTGCCTTTCCCGCTCGGTGTGCTCCTTGGCCGCTTTATCTTCGGCCTCGGACAGCGCTTGCTTTAGGGTCGCCACTTCGGTCGCGGCCCCTGGCAAATTCATGATGATCCTGTCATTTTGCAATCGCATTCTTTTTATACATATCCGTAGACTAGGTACTACGTACCTTTGTTCTTCTCAAGCTGCCTCTTGGCAAGGCCGAGCTCGTCCTTGGACCCTTTAAGGTCCTGCTTCAGTGCGGCGACCTCCGCAGTCAGTGCGGCAGATGCCAGTAGCGAAGCCTGCATACGCATATTGACATACTTATATTAGACTCCTGCGATATTGTTTGATCCTCTATTCAGCTTTTCTTTGTGAACACCGAACAGAGCATCAGGGGCTACTGTCTATGCGGTAATAGTTTTCCTATATTTTAAACACTACCCTCTCATGGGGCCTGGGGGTGGGGATGAGCTGCCCCTCATCTGGGAGCCGGTGCACGATGTCGTCGGGCAGGTATCCGGCTCTCCTCGGCTTCTTGATGTGTCCCTCTGTGACGGAGGAGACCATCCACCTGCCTCCTACTCCAGACATGGTTGGAGAAGGTTGAGGTGGGAAGTGCGGACTTGGGCGCTGGAGCTCGAGTGTGCGAAAATGGATGAGCAAAGGAGGAAGAAGGCGTGGATGAAAAGGTGAATCCTTATCCCTTTATATGTGTTGGGGATATTACTACTGGAGGTAAACCGGCCTTATGTAGCCGGGTTGACTCTTTGAAGATTAGAAGCCCATGAAGATGTAAAGATGATGGCGCTTTACGGAGGGCCCAAAGGTGGGTTACAGCCTGTAAATATAAACCGGCCTAGTCATGTAACTTGTATAGTAAGATAGAGAGAGAGAGAGAGGTCGAACCGGATATGTTTATGATCCGGCTTCGGGACTATGTAGCCCGGCGGGCGTCAACCTATGTATATAAAGGGACAACTCGGTCGCGGTTTAGGGAGAGACAACAACAACTCGAGAGCCAGACAAAGCGGATTCGCTCCCTGTCCTTTGAAACCCTAGCAATACCAATCACAACTAGACGTAGGATTTTACCTTCATCGAAGGGGCCGAACTAGTATAAACTCCCATGTCCCCTTGTCCGGTTTAACCCCTTTAAGCTAACCCATTGCGATGGCTCCACGACTAAGTCCTTTCATGAGGACATCTGCCGTGACAAACCCACGACAATATGGGCGGACGAAACTATGCGTCCCCACTAGCCTGGTAAAACTTGCTTATCCCCCAAGCGTCGTAATCGATGGCGCGGTTGGGTTACCCATGCCCGTATTGATGAGAATCTCGTAATAAGGGGGACACGATCTCTAATTTGACAAGACGTGTCAAAAAACTGCCTCGCGTTATGTGCGGGGCTAGTTAAAGGAAACGGTTCGAATAATCACCGGGCCATGGCGTAATGTCGTGTTGCCAAAACAAGTCAGCAAATTGGATTTGTGGAAATATTATTCTCTCTATGGTGGTATGTGGAACTTATTTTGCAGGGGCGGACACTATCCTTGTATTCAAATTCTACCATGGTGTATTTGGAGGAGGAACCCGCCTTGCAATGCCGAAGACAATACTGCGCGCCGGACTCATCATCATTGAAGCCTGGTTCAGGGGCTACTGAGGGAGTCCTAGATTAGGGGGTCTCCAGATAGCCGAACTATATCCTTTGGCCGGACTATTAGACTATGAAGATACAAGATTGAAGACTTCGTCTCGTGTTCGGATGGGACTCTACTTGGCGTGGAAGGCAAGCTAGGCAATACGGATATGTACATCTCCTCCTTTGTAACCGACCTTGTGTAACCCTACCCCCTCCGGTGTCTATATAAACTGGAGGGTTTTAGTCCTTAGGACAACATACAATCATACCATAGGCTAACTTCTAGGGTTTGGCCTCTCTAATCTCGTGGTAGATCTACTCTTGTACTACCCATATCATCAATATTAATCAAGCATGACGTAGGGTTTTACCTCCATCAAGAGGGCCCAAACTTGGGTAAAACATCGTGTTCCCTGCCTCCTATTACCATCCGCCTTAGACGCACAGTTCGGGACCCCCTACCCGAGATCCGCCGGTTTTGACACCGATAGCGGGCGAGCTGCTCATTTACCCCCTGTGTCTTCTCCAATCTTGGAACCGCCGTCCCCTCCTTCCTCCTTACGCCTCTGCTCTCGCCCGCCACCGCCGCGTTTTCGCCGCCCTTTCTCCTCCACTTCTCGCAGCTGCCATGGCACCCAAGACCAGCAAGAGCAAAGGAGTGGCCAAGGATGCCGGGGGGTCGGAGCCGCCGGAGAGCGAATCAGCGGCGCGGCGGACGCAGCTCGCCTACCTCCCCTCAACGGTCGACGCGGTTCACCTCCGGGACAACTTCAGGCCCCTATGGTGGTGCAAGATGGGGGGAGAGACGACGGGGCACCCGACCATGCGTGTCATCCCTGCCAATTGCGCCAAGGCCGCCCTGAATCAGTACCCATTCTTCGTCGACTACTTTTCATGTGGCCTCTGCCTCCCTTTCTCTAATTTCTTCAACGACATCATGCACACCTACAGCTTCCACCTTCTGGATTTCACTCCAAATGTCGTGGCATGCATGGCTCTTTTCGCCCATCTTTGTGAGGGCTTCGCCGGAGTTCTTCCTAGCACGGCGCTCTTCCGCCACTACTTTTACTCTCGGATCTAGAAGGGAGGCGCCATCTCTGGTTGTGTCACTTGGATCCCAAGGCCTCTGGAGAAGGGGACGTATCCAGAGGGCGCCCAGAAGGAGAGGTGGGAGGAAAGGCGGAGCCGGTGGTGCTGGATTGAGGAGGAGGACCCTCAGGAGTGTTGCCAAGTTCGCCAAACGCCGCCGGTCCGCAAAGACGACTGGTTTGGGTCCATGGGCTAAGGCACATGCTCGAAGCATATCTTCAAGGATTTGATTTACCTGCTCGGTCTGACTGTCTGTCTGTGGATGGTAGGCGGTGCTATATTTGAGAGCGGTCCCCAAAGCTTGATGGAGTCGGGACCAGAATGCGGATGTAAACAATGAACCTCAGTCCGAAGTGATTGTTTTTGGCACTCCATGCAAACTAACAATCCGGGATACATATAATTGTGCAAGTTGATCAGCGCGAAAGGTGGTGTGCATGGTCATAAAGTGAGCCACTTTAGTCAGCGTGTCCACTATGACCCATATAGCATCATTGCCTCGGTGAGTCCTGGGTAGACCGGTGATAAAGTCCATGTAGACATCGTCCCATTTCCATTGCAAGACGGGTAGAGGCTGGAGAAGTCCAACGGGTTTTTGGTGTTCCGCCTTTACTTTGTTGTAGATGTCACAACAAGCGAAAAAATATGTGATGTCCCTTTTCATTCCATCCCACCAAAATATCTGTCAAAGGTCTTCGTACATTTTAGTGCCACCTGGGTGTATTGAATATGAGGATTCATGTGCTTCTGCCAAAATTTTCTTTCTGAAATCTTCTTGCTCAGGTACGCATATCCTTCCTTGGAACCTGAGTGTGCCCAGTGTGTCCCTTGAGAAATCCTGAGTCTTGCCTTCATGTAGACGTTTGAGATATACTTGTAGAATCTTGTCGTCAGCCTGTGCTATGCGAATCTCCTCTTCTAGAGTAGGAGTTACTTCCAAAATATTCGCAAGACCAGCATTTATAATTACCAAGTTGAGCTGAGCGATCTCTTGCTAGAGTTCTGGAGGCAAAGACTCCATCATGGCATTTAATTGGCAGGCTTGCAACTGAGGGCATCAGCAACCACGTTGGCTTTTCCCGGATGGTAATTTATTTCCAGATCATAGTATTTCACCAACTCGAGCCATCTTCGCTGTCAAAGGTTTAAGTCTGGCTGGGTGAATATATATTTGAGACTCTGGTGGTCGGTAAATATTTGACATCTCTTTCCAATGAGGTAATGTCTCCAAATCTTTAGAGAGTGCACAACAGCGGCCAGTTCCAAATCATGTGTAGGATAGTTTCCTTCATGAGGTCGTAGCTGGCGAGATGCGTAAGCTACCACCTTGCCTCCTTGCATAAGTACGCACCCAATGCCCTTTTTGGATGTGTCGCAATACACATCAAAGTTGCGGTAAATGTCTAGGAGAGTCAGTATTGGTGCTGATGTCAATCTGGTTTTTAGCTCGTTAAAGCTCTGCTCGCGATCCTCAATCCATTCAAACTTCTTGTCTTTCTTGAGGAGTTCTATCATTGGCTTCGCAATTTTGGAGAATCCTTCGATGAACTGATGGTAATACCTGGCTAATCCAAGAAAACTCCGGACTTCGGATATCCTCGTGGGTGCTGCCCAATCAAGCACATCTTTCACCTTGCTGGGATCCACTGCGATACCTTCTGCTGAAAGAACATGCCCTAGAAATCCGACATGTTTGAGCCAAAACTCACATTTGCTGAATGTTGCATATAGCCGATGGTCATGGAGTCTCTGTAAGACTACTCGGAGGTGTTCTGTGTGTTCTTCGTCACTTTTAGAGTATATAAGAATATCATCGATGAAAACCACCACAAACTTATCCAAGAATTCCATGAAAACCTTAGTCATCATATGCATGAAAAAGGCGGAGGCATTTGTGAGCCCGAAGGACATCACCGTATATTCATAGAGACCATAATGGGTAGTTGATACGTCTCCAACATATCTATAATTTTTGATTGCTCCATGCTATATTATCTACTGTTTTAAACATTATTGGGCTTAATTATACACTTTTATATCATTTTTTGGGACTAACCTATTAACCCAGAGCCCAGTGCCAGTTTCTGTTTTCACCCTATTTTAGGGTTTTGAAGAAAAGGAAAATCAAACGGAGTCCAATTGACCTGAAACTTCACGGAACTCATTTTTGGAAGGAAACCTACCGGATAGACTTGGACCCTACATCAGAAGAAGAAGGAGGAGCTCACGAGGGTAGGGGCGCGCCCCCTGCCTCGTGCCCCCCCCCCTTCGGTCCACCGACGTACCTCCTACACCCATATATACCTACGTAACCTAAAACTTCCAGAGAGCACAATAGATCGGGAGTTCCTCCGCCAGAAGCCTCCGTAGCCACCGAAAGCCAATCTAGACCCGTTCCGGCACCCTGCCGGAGGGGGCAATCCCTCTCCGATGGCCATCTTCATCATCCCGGTGCTCTCCATGACGAGGAGGGAGTAGTTCTCCCTCGGGGCTGAGGGTATGTACCAGTAGGTATGTGTTTGATCTCACTCTCTCTCGTGTTCTTGAGGTGATACGATCTAGATGTATCGCGAGCTTTGCTATTATAGTTGGATCCTATGATGTTTTCTCCCCCCTCTACTCTCTTGTAATGAATTGAGTTTCCCCTTTGAAGTTATCTTATCGCATTGAGTCTTTAAAGATTTGAGAACACTTGATGTATGTCTTGCCATGGATATCTGTGGTGACAATGGGATATCACGTGATTCACTTGATGTATGTTTTGGTGACCAACTTGCGGGTTCCGCCCATGAACCTATGCATAGGGGTTGGCACACGTTTTCGTCGTGATTCTCCGGTAGAACTTTGGGGCACTCTTTGAGGTCCTATGTGTTGGTTGAATAGATGAATCTGAGATTGTGTGATGCATATCGTATAATCATACCCACGGATACTTGAGGTGACATTGGAGTATCTAGGTGACATTAGGGTTTTGGTTGATTTGTGTCTTAAGGTGTTATTCTAGTACGAACTCTAGGGCTGTTTGTGACACTTATAGGAATAGCCCAACGGATTGATTGGAAAGAATAACTTTGAGGTGGTTTCGTACCCTACCATAATCTCTTCGTTCGTTCTCCGCTATTAGTGACTTTGGAGTGACTCTTTGTTGCATGTTGAGGGATAGTTTTATGATCAGTATTGTTGTGGGAACTTGCACTAGCAAAAGTATGAACCCTAGGCCTTGTTTCAACGCATTGCAATACCGTTTACGCTCACTTTTATCATTAGTTACCTTGCTGTTTTTATAATTTCAGATTACAAATACCTTTATCTACTATCCATATACCACTTGTATCACCGTCTCTTTGCCGAACTAGTGCACCTATACAATTTACCATTGTATTGGGTGTGTTGGGGACACAAGAGACTCTTTGTTATTTGGTTGCAGGATTGCTTGAGAGAGACCATCTTCATCCTACGCCTCCTACGGATTGATAAACCTTAGGTCATCCACTTGAGGGAAATTTGCTACTGTCCTACAAACCTCTGCACTTGGAGGCCCAACAACGTATACAAGAAGAAGGTTGTGTAGTAGACATCAAGCTCATTTTTGGCGTCGTTGCCGGGCAGGTTAGCGCTTGAAGGTATATCTTCAGATATTGCAATCAAGTCTTTTAGTTTCTTGTTTTATCACTAGTTTAGTTTATAGAAGAAAACTACAAAAAATGGAATTAAGGATGCCTCATATGCTTCATCTTTTTCATGTCTTTCGTGAAAATAAGGATTCCGATAATTGTGCTCAAGTGCTAGAATAAGAATGCATTATAATGTTTGGCACTAAATATTTGAATGGTGAGCATGATTGCAATGTTGTTAGTATGAATTCCTTGAATATCCATGATGCTAATGATATGCAAAGCCACAAGCTTGGGGAAGCTATGTTTGATGAAGATGGTATTTTTTGTCCCCCAAGTTTTGATGAGCAAATTTATTATGATGAAAGCATGCCTCCTATTTATGATGATTATCTTGATGAAAGTGGATTTGGAGAGGTCATGACTTTATTTAGTAATGATTCCACTATTTCGGAAGAGGTTCCAATTGATTATGAGAACAAAGTTGCTATCTATGATGATTATTGTGATGACTTGTATGCTATAAAGAATAATGATATCCATGAAACTTGTCATCATGATTTTAGTTTTCAATTGGATTATGCTTCACATGATAATCATTTTGTTGAGTTTACTCCTAGTATCCCGAACGAGAAGAATTTTGCTTATGTGGAGAGTAATAAAAATTATATGCTTGTAGATCATGAAAAGAATGCTTTAGGTGCTGGTTATATTGTTGAATTCATTCATGATGCTACTGAAAATTATTATGAGGGAGGAATATATGCTTGTAGGAATTGCAATAATATCAAGTTTCCTCTCTATGTGCTTAAAATTTTGAAGTTATGCTTGTTTTACCTTCCTATGCAAGTTGATTCTTGTTCCCATAAGTTGTTTGCTCACAAAATCCCTATGCATAGGAAGTATGTTAGACTTAAATGTGCTAGTCATATTCTTCATGATGATCTCTTTATGTTACAATTCTTATCATTTATGTGAGCATCATTGAAATCATCATGCCTAGCTAGGGGCATTAAACGATAGCGCTTGTTGGGAGGCAACCCAATTTTATTTTTGTTCTTTACTTTTTGCTCCCGTTTAGTAATAAATAATTCATCTAGCCTCTGTTTAGATTTGGTTTTATGATTTTAATTAGTGTTTGTGCCAAGTAGAACCTTTGGGAAGACTTGGGGAAAGTCTTGTTGATCATGCTGTAAAAAACAGAAACTTTAGCGCTCACGAGAAATGCTGCCATTTTTATTTGGAGAGTGCTATTTAGTTAATTATTTTTGCAGATAATTAATATATAAATTCCTCAGGTCCAGCAATTTATTTGATAATTTTATGAGTTCCAGAAGTATAGGTTTGATTCAGATTACTACAGACTGTTCTGTTTTTGACAGATTCTGTTTTCATTGTGTTGTTTACTTATTTTGATGAATCTATGGCTAGTAAAAGAGTTTATAAACCATAGACAAGTTGGAATACAGTAGGTTTAACACAAATATAAATAAAGAATGAGTTCATTACAGTACCTTGAAGTGGTGATTTATTTTATACTAACGGAGCTTACGAGTTTTCTGTTAAGTTTTGTGTTGTGAAGTTTTCAAGTTTTGGGTAAGGATTCGATGGACTATGGAATAAGGAGTGGCAAGAGCCTAATATTGGGGATGCCCAAGGAACCCCAAGGTAATATTCAAGAATAGCCAAGAGCCTAAGCTTGGGGATGCCCCGGAAGGCATCCCCTCTTTCGTCTTCGTTCATCGGTAACTTTACTTGAAGCTATATTTTTATTCGCCACATGATATGTGTTTTGCTTGGCGCGTCAATTTATTTTGTTGGGATTTTCTTGCTGTTATTTAGAACAATGTTTTTCATCTTTTATTTCAATAAAAGTGGCATTAATAGTCTTTACTATGCCTATGTTACTAGTATACATGTTGCTGTTTGAAAACAGAAAGTTTACCGCTGTTGCAATAATTCCCTAGAAAAGTCAGAATGTGATAAAATGTTGAAACCTTTTGCATATTAAGATCTGATAAATTTACTATAGTGGGAATTTTCTTTCATAATTTTTGGAGCTAGGGAAGTATGGATGTTGCTGCATTCTTTACAGACTGTCCTGTTTAGGCAGATTGCTGTTATGTTTGCATATGTTTGCTTCTTTAATGATTCTATTTGAGGATAGGACTATTAAATATGCAGAGGAATTTAGTATGCAATGTTGAATAATAATTTTAGTGATTTTCTACAGTAGAGTATGATAAGGTTTTGGGAATGGTTTATACTAACTTATCTCACGAGTCCTTGTTGAATTTTGTGTGGATGAAGCTTTTGAGATTTAGGGAGACCTTGATATGAGAGGAATTAAGGAGACACAAAAGCTCAAGCTTGGGGATGCCCAAGGCACCCCAAGATAATATTTCAAGAAGTATCAAGCATCTAAGCTTGGGGATGCCCCGGTTAGCATCCCACCTTTCTTCTTCAACAATTATCGGTTAGTATCGGTTGATCCTAAGTTTTTGCTTCTTCACATGATGTTTGCTATTCTTAGATGTCATTTTATTTTGCTTTGATTGCTGTTTGAATAGAGTACCAAGATCTGAAATTATTAAATGTTAGAGAGTCTTCACATAGTTGCATAATTATTCGACTACTCATTGTTCTTCACTTAAATCTCTCGGAGTAGTTTGTCATTTGCTCTAGTACTTCACTCATATCTTTTAGAGCATGGTGGTAGTTGTAGCGACCAGACCTCAAACAGTCTGATCTCTGTGCTCCAGTGTCATCCCTGGATCAGTAATGCTGACACCACACAGTACTCGGAGGATTTATAGCAGAGTAGCAATCACACACTTATTACATCGAGTGTCTCAAAAGAGAACTTATTACAATAAATATGGCTTAAGGCCATCTAATAACGATAACAGCGGAAGGCTTGGAAGATAAGTGAGTCCATCAACTCCAACGGCATCACTAAGTATAGAACCACGACCTAAAACTCCTTAATCGTCATCTGAAAAGTCTGCAACATTAACGTTGCAGCCCGAAAATGGGTCAGCACATGGAATATGCTGGCAAGGTAACACATAGAGAATAATGGAATGAAACAGCTATACTATATGCATATTTGGCTGGTGGAAGCTCTATGGTTACAGTTTTGCGTAAAGCCAATTTTTCCCTACTTCAAAGGAATAAAATTTAATTACTATCATGGTGGTTGTTAAACATTGAGAATGGTTGACAGCATTCTCAATCCCAATTAAGCATCATTATTAAACATAACCCAACAAAATTTATTTAGGGTAACATGTTGAGATTCACATGAAAATCCAAGTACTAGATACTCAAGATGTTCATAACCGGGGACACGGCTAACCATGATTAGTTTATTACACTCTGCAGAGGTTTGCGCACTTTTCCCCACAAGACTCGATCGCCTCCGTTTGGATTCTCGCACTACAAGATGTTTGAGAAACGGATGACCGAGACACAGTCTTTCAGAAGCGCTAGCACCTTACATGTGGGTAGAACGGTACACCTACTTTCCCCTACATCTGCTAGTCTACCCGTAAGAGTTCGCACGACTTAGTCAACTATGCTAGAGCCCATCATGGCTTGTGGCTGCACACGGAAGTTTACTAGCATGAATGATCTTATGATCCCTTTGAGCCTGGGTGGCGGTCCGAAATAAAAACAGGCAAGTCCTGATAGACATCAGGTGCCTCAATCCACCCAGATGTGTATTTAAGTTGCCACCTTAAGTAAACCATTAAAATTAACAAACTCACATCTGTCATGGATATCACTCACCCAATCCACGTCTACTAGCATAGATGGCATAATAAGCAAACGTAGAAGTAACTCTCAAAGGTTTGATAATAACAGGTAATAGGTACTACCTCATATACTTCCCATCCCACAATTTAATTAGATCCTAATCATGCAATGTGTGAGGATTGATCTAATGCAATAAAACTGGGTAGTAGGAAAGGTATGATCAAAGTGTTACTTGCCTTGCTGATGATCCGCGAAACCTAACGATTCGAAGTAACAGGCGGCGCACTCCGGGTATTCTATCACAGACAAACAAACAAGCATACAATAAGTACTCATCTAATGCACAGGTAAAACTCAAATAAGAGATCTAACCAGAAGGTTCAACTTAAGAACTCCGGTTGGCAAAAAGAATCAAATCGAACGAAACAACGAAAGTCAAACAGCGAAAGAAAACAACTTCATTCTAGTAATCTGGATCTAGGGCAAATTTTACAGTAGAAAAATCTTGTTTAAGTTGGTTAAACGGATAGAGGGTTTCGAGACGAAACTCTAGGCGCTTGAATCGCCTGATTCCGATAAATGAGCGAAAAGTTATACTAAAACGAAAATCGGATCAGGAATCGCGATCAAAAAAATCGCGGATTTAATCCGAGAAAAAGAAAAACGACGAACACCGAATTTTTTTTCTCTTTTTTTTCAGCACGGAAAGCAAGGTGCGACGAACCTCGGGCAGCGGGATCGTCGGCGGCGCGCGTGGATCGAGGCAGGGCTGAGGGGCTGGGGCGGCTCGGGGCGGCGCTATTTAAAGGCTGCCCCCGGGCGGTGTCCCGCTCTGGTACGCCCCGAAGTCGGTTCTTTTTTTTAATTATTCCACTCGGAAGAAAAATAAAAATAAATACTAAACGGACTCCAAAAATTCCGAAATAAATTTTCACGGGCTTCTAAAATCAAGCCGCACAAGGTGAACATTTATTTGGGCCCTAAATGCAATTTTGAAAAACACACTTTTTTCCTAAATTCAAATAAAACACCGAAAAACTCCAAAATAAAATCTTATTTCATTTTTTTATTAAATCCTCAATATTTCTTTATTTTGGGAAAGTCATTTTATTCTCTCTTTCATATTTTTGTAATAGAAATAATTGATGATAAAATAAATAAAATCAAATGATCCTATTCTCAAAATTTGAGAGAACTCAAATATGAAAATAACGAAATCCCCAACTCTCTGTGTGGGTCATTGAGTTGCGTAGAATTTCTAGGATCAACCAAAATGCAAAATAAAATATGATATGCATGATCATCTAATGTATAACATTCCAAATTAAAATTTTGGGATGTTACAGCAGTTTTATTTTGAAGAAATAAATGAACTCTCATGCTTCACTTAGATTATTTTGAGAGTCCTAAATAGCATGGTAATTTGCTTAAAATCCTAATATGCTAGGTATTCAAGAATAATAAAGTTCTCTTATGAGTGTATTGAATACTAAGAGAAGTTTGATACTTGATGATTGTTTTGAGATATGAGGATGGTAATATTAGAGTCATGCTAGTTGAGTAGTTGTGAATTTGAGAAATACTTGTGTTGAAGTTTGTGATTCCCGTAGCATGCACGTATGGTGAACTGTTATGTGATGAAGTCAGAGCATGATTTATTTATTGATTGTCTTCCTTATGAGTGGCGGTCGGGGACGAGCGATGGTCTTTTCCTACCAATCTATCCCCCTAGGAGCATGCGCGTAGTACTTTGTTTCGATAACTAATAGATTTTTGCAATAAGTATGTGAGTTCTTTACGACTAATGTTGAGTCCATGGATTATACGCACTCTCATCCTTCCACCATTTCTAGCCTCTCTAGTACCGCACAACTTTCGCCGGTACCATAAACCCACCATATACCTTCCTCAAAACAGCCACCATACCTACCTATTATGGCATTTCCATAGCCATTCCGAGATATATTGCCATGCAACTTTCCACCATTCCATTATTATGACACGCTTCATCATTGTCATATTGCTATGCATGATCATGTAGTTGACATCATATTTGTGGCAAAGCCACCGTTCATAATTCTTTCATACATGTCACTCATGCATCATTGCACATCCCGGTACACCGCCGGAGGCATTCATATAGAGTCATATCTTGTTCTAAGTATCGAGTTGTAATTCTTGAGTTGTAAGTAAATAAAAGTGTGATGATCATCATTATTAGAGCATTGTCCCAGTGAGGAAAGGATGATGGAGACTATGATTCCCCCACAAGTCGGGATGAGACTCCGGACGAAAATAAATAAATAAATAAAAGAGGCCAAAGAAGCCCAAATAAAAAAAGAGAAAAGAGGCCATAAAAAAGAGAAGGCCCAAATAAAAAAATAAAAAAATAAAAAAATGAGAGAAAAATAGAGAAGGGACAATGCTACTATCCTTTTACCACACTTGTGCTTCAAAGTAGCACCATGATCTTCATGATAGAGAGTCTCCTATGTTGTCACTTTCATATACTAGTGGGAATCTTTCATTATAGAACTTGGCTTGTATATTCCAATGATGGGCTCCCTCAAAATGCCCTAGGTCTTCGTGAGCAAGCGAGTTGGATGCACACCCACTAGTTTCTTTTGTTGAGCTTTCATATACTTATAGCTCTAGTGCATCCGTTGCATGGCAATCCCTACTCACTCACATTGATATCTATTGATGGGCATCTCCATAGCCTATTGATACGCCTAGTCGATGTGAGACTATCTTCTCCCTTTTTGTCTTCTCCACAACCACCATTCTATTCCACCTATAGTGCTATATCCATGGCTCACGCTCATGTATTGCGTGAAGAATGAAAAAGTTTGAGAACATCAAAAGTATGAAACAATTGCTTGGCTTGTCATCGGGGTTGTGCATGATTTAAATATTTTGTGTGGTGAAGATAGAGCATAGCCAGACTATATGATTTTGTAGGGATAGCTTTCTTTGGCCATGTTATTTTGAGAAGACATAATTGCTTAGTTAGTATGCTTGAAGTATTATTATTTCTATGTCAATATGAACTTTTGTCTTGAACCTTATGGATCTGAATATTCATACCACAATTAAGAAGAATCACATTGAAATTATGCCAAGTAGCACTCCGCATCAAAAATTCTATTTTTATCATTTACCTACTCGAGGACGAGCAGGAATTAAGCTTGGGGATGCTTGATACGTCTCCAACGTATCTATAATTTTTGATTGCTCCATGCTATATTATCTACTGTTTTAAACATTATTGGGCTTTATTATACACTTTTATACCATTTTTTGGGACTAATCTATTAACCCAGAGCCCAGTGCCAGTTTCTGTTTTTACCCTGTTTTAGGGTTTCGAAGAAAAGGAAAATCAAACGGAGTCCAATTGACCTGAAACTTCACGGAACTCATTTTTGGAAGGAAACCTACCGGATAGACTTGGACCCTACGTCAGAAGATGAAGGAGGAGCTCCCGAGGGTAGGGGGCGCGCCCCAGGGGGGGCGCGCCCCCCTGCCTCATGACCCCCCTTCGGTCCACCGACATACCTCCTGCACCCATATATACCTACGTAACCTAAAACTTCCAGAGAGCACAATAGATCGGGAGTTCCGCCGCCAGAAGCCTCGGTAGCCACCGAAAGCCAATCTAGACCCGTTCCGGCACCCTGCCGGAGGGGGCAATCCCTCTCCGGTGGCCATCTTCATCATCCCGGTGCTCTCCATGACGAGGAGGGAGTAGTTCTCCCTCGAGGCTGAGGGTATGTACCAGTAGCTATGTGTTTGATCTCTCTCTCTCTCGTGTTCTTGAGGTGATACGATCTTGATGTATCGTGAGCTTTGCTATTATAGTTGGATCCTATGATGTTTTCTCCCCCCTCTACTCTCTTGTAATGAATTGAGTTTCCCCTTTGAAGTTATCTTATCGGATTGAGTCTTTAAAGATTTGAGAACACTTGATGTATGTCTTGTCGTGGATATCTGTGGTGACAATGGGATATCACGTGATTCACTTGATGCATGTTTTGGTGACCAACTTCCAGGTTTCGCCCATGAACCTATGCATAGGGGTTGGCACACGTTTTCGCCATGATTCTCTGGTAGAACTTTGGGGCACTCTTTGAGGTCCTATGTGTTGGTTGAATAGATGAATCTGAGATTGTGTTATGCATATCGTATAATCATACCCACGGATAATTGAGGTGACATTGGAGTATCTAGGTGACATTAGGGTTTTGGTTGATTTGCGTCTTAAGGTGTTATTCTAGTACGAACTCTAGGGCTGTTTGTGACACTTATAGGAATAGCCCAACGGATTGATTCGAAAGAATAACTTTCAGGTGGTTTCGTACCCTACCATAATCTCTTCGTTCGTTCTCCTCTATTAGTGACTTTGGAGTGACTCTTTGTTGCATGTTGAGGGATAGTTTTATGATCCAATTATGTTAGTATTGTTGAGGGAACTTGCACTAGCAAAAGTATGAACCCTAGTCCTTGTTTCAACGCATTGCAATACCGTTTACGCTCACTTTTATCATTAGTTACCTTGCTGTTTTATAATTTCAGATTACAAATACCTTTATCTACTATCCATATACCACTTGTATCACCGTCTCTTCGCCGAACTAGTGCACCTATACAATTTACCATTGTACTGGGTGTGTTGGGGACACAAGAGACTCTTTGTTATTTGGTTGCAGGGTTGCTTGAGAGAGACCATCTTCATCCTATGCCTCCTATGGATTGATAAACCTTAGGTCATCCACTTGAGGGAAATTTGCTACTGTCCTACAAACCTCTGCACTTGGAGGCCCAACAACGTCTACAAGAAGAAGGTTGTGTAGTAGACATCAGTACTGAATGCGGTCTTAGGAATATCTTCCTTCTTGATCTTCAGTTGATGATATCCGGTCCTTAAATCAATCATGGAAAATACTTTTGCACCACTGAGTTGATCGAACAAGTCATCAATCCTTGGTAGTGGGTATTTGTTCTTGATTGTGACATCGTTCAACTGACGGTAGTCAACGCACATTCTGAGACCACCGTCTTTCTTGTCTACAAATATTGCAGGTGATCCCCATGGTGACGAGCTTGGGCGGATATATCCTTTCTGCAGCATCTCATCCAACTGCTTCTTTAATTCCACGAGTTCGGAGGAAGGCATCTGATAATACTTTTTGTACAACGGTGCAGTCCCGGGTACAAGATCAATTGCAAATTCAAGCTCTCTGTCTGGGGGCATTCCGGGTAATTCCTCAGGGAATACATCGGGAAATTCACTAACCACATGAATCAGATCCAATTCTTCGGCTACTGCAGTGAAGACCATCTCCCTTTTGGGTATACCTTTGCGGGCATAAAATTTTATGGCTCGCCCTTCCTGATTTGTCAAGGTGACTTCTCGGGTCACACAGTTTATGCATACTTGATATTGAGTCAACCAGTTCATTCCCAAAATAACATCCAACTTGGCAGACTCGATGACTATCAAAGCGGTTGGAAAGCGGACCCCCTTAATATCAATTTCCAAATTCTGGCAGACCAAATTGCTTTCGAGCATAGATCCCGAGGACTGAACCATCATACTTTTTCCCAAAAGTGAGCAAGGAAATTTGTTTCGGGCAACAAAACTCCGAGAAACAAAAGAGTGGGAAGCCCCAGAGTCGAATAAAATTATTGCGGGTATGCTATTAACAGAAAACATACCAATGACGACTTCAGGGTTTTCCTGAGCCTCGTCTGTGGAGAGGTGATGAACTTGCCCTTGGACGATCTTCTGGGTATGATATGGCCCCATGTGATTGACTTGCGGCCGGAACGGGGCATTTGACTTCTTGGGACACTGCCTGGCATAATGTCCGGTCTGTCCACAATTAAAGCAGGCGTTGTCTGACGCTCCTCGTGTACTGGACTGGTCACGACATTCTTGGCTTGAGTAGTGGTCTTGTTCACATTCTGCTGCCAATTGGGTTTGTACTCCACTTGAGTATGTTACCAGGTACGGGCCTTCTGTATGGGATGTCCGTCCTTTTTCGGCTCAAATTTACGCTTGTGGACATTGTTTGTGGGTCGGTTGTCTTGCACAGGCTTGTACTTTCTTTCTGCGATGAGGGCCTTTTTACCAGAGACTGAAAATCTGGAAAATCGAGCATGCAGAGAGCACTCCTAAGGTGTTGATTTAATCCTCCAAGGAACCTGTCAATCTTCCTTTCTTCCGTGGCCACATCATAAAGGGAATAACGGGCAAGATGGTTAAACTTGTGAAAATATTCACTTACTGACAGACTTCCTTGAGTGAGACCAAGAAATTCGCGTTGCTTGACCTTCATGATACCAGCTGGAATATGATACTTGAGAAATTGGTCCTTAAAATTAGTCCACGTAGTTTCTTCTCCCGCGGGCCATAGAGCTTTAACATTATCCCACCATATAGCAGTGGCTCCTTCAAGATAGTGGGTAGCGAACGGAACCTTGTTAGCTTCTTCAGTGCGAGCAATTTCAAGTTTCTTCTCAATGGTTCGTAACCAATCTCCTGCTTCCAAAGGGTCAACCACTTGACTGAAACTGGGAGGCTTAGTCCTTTGAAAATCTGACAGTTTGGAGTGATGGCCATTTTGATTCCCATTCTGCCCAACCATAGCTTGCACACTTTTTAATAGCTCAATCAGATCACTATTCCTTCTTTCTCAAACATGCGCATAATTTGTTCAGTGGAGGGTGGATTTGGCGGTGGAGGCGGTGGCTGTGGATACGGCTCGGGGGAGTGTCATGCTTGTCTTGCTGAGCGACGAACAGGGACATCCTCCCAAGCCTGCGTGTTGCTGCCTCCCCGCGTCATCCTACTATTTATTTTTTTCCCAATAATAGCAACCGCGATGAGCAACATCCAAATGTGGGAAGAAAAGACAGCGACAAACCCGAAAGAGCGAAACGAACGAACCAAAAAACACGGCGATCGAATAAAAAGTTCCAACATAATTATACATAGACTCATACATGAAAGATAGACATCATGACTGGTGCGACTACTTGCATACATGAAACAATACACCATGGCTCATACAACTACATCCGTACATCACATGACCACCACGGATACTCACACGCTCTAGGACTCTGCCGGTGCTGCTAGATCCTCTCCTGAGTCAGACCCAGATCCTGAACTGACGACGCCAACCGAGACCTCTGGGTTAAAGGTAACACAACGAGACTGCCTCGAGGGCTCTCCCTCAGGGGTAGGCACGAGATGAGGAGGGATCATGGGAGCTGCGGGGGTAGCAAGAAGAGATGCCCACTCAGCAGGAGCACTGTGTGGGTTCACTGTCGAGGTGCCCGAGCTACTCGGGGGAGTAACCGGAGAAATAGGCAAGCTAGAACTAGGCACAATATAAGGAGTAAATCCCATGGAAGGTGGAGTAGGGTAGGATCCAGCGGCGGCTAAAGCAGAACGAGCACGATTCAGCTCTCGAGCCAACTCGTGAATCAGAAGATAACTAGCAGTGATATATCGAGAAAGGTGGCTAGTGTCACTATCAGACGGCGGATCAATGGAATGAAAGCGAACACGACCATCATCATGCAAAGATGGGTAGAAGCGAAAACCTGGGTGGTTCTGCATCCGAGCCTCAGCATATCGTAACTCAACAAGAATCTCGAATGCAGCATACTGGACGGCCTGAGCAACGGTGGATGCATAACCGCTCCGAGAGGAATGAGTGTAAGAACCCGCTGACGAACTGGTGCGCAGGGTAACCACGGCGTGATACTCATACACGGAGTCGGCTAGACGCTCCCGGTACACCCGATATGTTGGGTCATCACCGTGAGGGTACAGTCGACGCCACATGCTACGAAGGAGATGTGGAGAAGTGTAGGGCATCAGCCGCAACTGGCATGGATACAGCACCGGAGCCATCTACACTCAAAACCATTAACCGGTTAGAAATAACAATAAGTCTAATGCATGCAATGCAGCATCCATATGCAAGTACTAACGGCACTCAATTAGCAAACTAACTAACGTTTACTTCGCGTGTCAGGGTCTAGCGTATCCTACAGTCAGCGCGGCTCTGATACCAAGCGTTGTGGCACCCCGGCTCAGAGCTACCGGTTTACCTTGCATTGCCAACCCAGAGATCATGTCTTCTGGCAACACACAACATCTTGTACAGAAATCGCTGCTTTATTGAAACTAGCGGAAGCATAGTGTGACATTACATCAAGTTGCGAGGCCAAGCGGCACACTCGGTGCGGCTGAATAATATGTAGATTATTTAGTGAACATAAAAGGGGCCTCGAGCATGACATCTACACGGCAGCGGAACAACGACGTAGCGGGACTCCATAGCACAGGGACACCAATGTGAACATGGTCTAGACACGGCAGCACTCCGATCCAGTTAGACTTTCCTAAAATCTGGTATAACACGCCAGGTCAGTACATTGAATGTACTTGCAAGGTCACAGCAAACCAAACCATAATGACAAACAATATCATGACATTTAATCAAGTTAAATGCAAACAACAACATGCTACTCATGCAGTGAAACCAAACTTGTGCATCGAGTCACTCGGACTCTCTTACCAACAAGTTGCCTCGCAACCGAGCAGTTCTCACGACGAATCACTAACAGAACCATACTTGGTTCAACTGGTTACCTTGTAACCAAGCAATGATCACTCCCGGATCACAAGTGATACCACAACAGTCAGTCTCACTGACATCATCATGATCCAACCAGTGCAATGCAAATAACTTAGTGTACAAGATTTATTTATGAAAGTTGATCCATGGTGTGACTTACTTACGAACTGGGCCCTTATCCGTAGGCGCGGTTCGATAGATTATTACACTCTGCAGAGGTAGCGCACTTTACCCACACCACGGAACCCATGGCCTCGCACTCCCATTTGGGTGGACCAATGGCATTCCGAAAGAATTCTCCCATTGCCATGACACTCTTTCGGCCATTCTGACCAACTCCCCACCGGGCTTAGTCCTGGGTGACCGAGCCTACCAAAGGCAAAACAACCACCATCATGGCAAATAGACAGTCCCAAACGGGGACAAGGTACCATAACAACAACAGGTCCACAAGGTTATGTCTGCTTACCGGGCCAGGGTAACACACGCCCATAACCTTCCCTCGTTGGAGGCACCGACAAAAAGGCATGACAATAGGATGACTAACGGCCTTCCCATACCAAGGCAAATGTGGTTGCACTTGTTAGCCTGATTTAGTGGCACCATGACCCGACCAACTTTATGTTCAAGTTCAATTATCATCAGGTTTAACTTGAAATAAAATGCTCGAGTCACTATATGCCACGCTTATGCAACCATATAGCATGCATCACATATCACTTAGGAACAACAGATCAACCTCATTCAAAGTTCTACTTGCACAAACTCATCTTTCAACATTTCTGGTCCTTACTTACTGGGCATCTAGATTAATCACTTTTTAGTTGGCATTTCTCATACGAATCTCATCATGCATATAAGGAAAATAATATCGATGCTCATATTACCATAGTCATGACAAACTCACTTAGTTCAACTACTCAAGCTATACCTCACTAGTTCAAGCATTCATTTTTGTTAACCAAGCATTTTGATCATGATAAACTAAATAACACAAGCATTATTTATTTTAATACTCTATGCAAGGAATAACATATAAATTCAAGTAGAAAATCATGGATATTGCAAAGAAACCATGACAATGTTGTTGTGGCTTGCCTTAGTGCAGAGGAGCTTCACACTCCTCGTGAATGCCTTCAAGACAACCTTCACCTTCTGAAAATAAATCAAATGACAAAAAGAAAATATCAAGAACACTTCTGAAAATTACCAGAAATTCTTGGCAGCAAAGAAAAATCCCATCTTGGGTGTGCTGCTAGGATTTTCCAGTAAGAACAGAATGCAAAAAGAATCAACTCATTTGACTTGTAGAATAAGAGTTACAGCTAGTCAAAGTTCTGGTCAAATTTGAACTAAATTTGAATTAAAAGAAAAACCAAAGGGGGTGACGTCGAAGGCGTAAACCGCCTGGGCGCCACCACTCATGCCGCTTTGGCCGCGGCCTGGGTGTCTGACAGCGGGCCCCAGTGGTCAGGTCGGAGGGGGAGGGGAAGAGAAGCAGAGGCGGGCCGCGCGGCGACGGCGCTTTCTCTAGCGAGGAGTGCCCGACGACGAGATCTAAGAGGATAGGGTTGTAGAGGAGATTGAGGCGCACCTGCCCGTACCCGTAGCGTGGCTAGGGGTGGCCGGACGGGGTCGGAATGGAGCTCTCCAGCGGCCGCGGCAGTCGGAGCTCGTCGGAGATGGTGGTTCCGGTGAAGCAGGGCCAGTCCAGCAGCTCCAACGGCACCAGCACGCACTAGTGGACCACCATGAACACGCCAGAGTGGTCAGTGGAGCTCGAGCGGCTCTGGAGAGGGAGGGAGCAGAGGACGGGGATCGCCGGCGAGCTCGGGGCGGGGACGGCGGCCAGAGGCCTGCCCGGCCGGGCTGCGGCTTCCTATGGTTGTGTGGAGGTGTGCTGAGTGTGTGTGCAGAGAGAAACGAGCTCGGGGGAGCTCTATTTATAGGCGAGGCCGAGGCGGGGATCGAGAGCTCACCGGAGCTCTCTGGAGTGTCGCCCGGCGATGAATGGCGTGAGTGAGAGGGGGAGAAGACGCCGGAGATTACACGGGGGCTGTAGACGAGCTGTGACAAGCACAGGAGCGCGTTACGCTACGAGCACAGGGGCACGGGCGCACTGTTGCCTTGGCCGCGCCGTGCCCATGCTCGCTGCGGCGAGCTCCAGCGTCGGCGAGCGCCAGGGTGGAGTTATGGAGGTGCAAATGAGGATGGGGGCGCGGTTTGGCAAGGTGCAGTGGCCGGGGCAGCAAGCACGCACGAAACAGAGACGCTGGCGCACCGCAGAGCGCGTCGGCCGCATGTCAACCCCCTTGGACGCTCGTGGTCACAACGTGAACTTTGGCATCAGGCTGAGCTAAGCGCAAACACCATGTCTGGCAGTTAGTCCTTAGTGGTTTTGGTTGTTTTGCATGGTTGGCTGGGTCACAGGTGAACTGTGGGAGTGGCTTTCTTCCTGGCAAGTTTCTGGACAGAAACTTATGAGCTTTACTGAGAAAATTTTAGTGAGAACTAAAGGTTGTGCTTTGGGGTTTAGCAATCTCTTAGGAGGGTAATCAAGCTCAGAAAAATCAGCCCCAAAAGATCAAGCAAAAATATACTTGATGTGCAAAGTGACCATTCTGTCCAAAATAGAAATGATTTTCTGTAGCAAAAATATTACAAAAAGTTGTGCAATTTTTTGCTCAGAAAGGTGCCCTAGGGTTTAAAGAATATTTGTGAATTTATTAAGTATTTTTGGAGCAAGAAATCTAGGGGTTGCTTTGGAGCATACTTCTCTAAAGTGATTTTCAGGGAAGAAAATAAATATTTTTCTTTTACGAAAAATATTCCTTGGTCTTTTGTTGGAGTTTTTCAGAAAACGAAAGGTGAGTTAGAGATGGATGGGTCACTTGGGTGAAAATCAAGGGTAGGCCCAAGTATTCAAGTCCATTTGAATTGATTCAAAACTCCAAATCCAAAGCAAATGCAAATGAAAGTCCGAAGAAAGAGAGAAGGCAAATCTAGGCTGTCACAGACATGTAGCTAAACAATTTCCTTTCCCAAATGATAACGCCCACACGTGTGGCACTCTAATTTGCCCACACGTGTGGCGTATCTGCACTTTAACCACACGCTTTGATCTCCGTCTATTATGCTTTGCACGAATCTTGAAGGAATCTGTTGAAATTTCAGTGCCACGTAGGTATAGCGTGTTTGTGTGGGCGTTAGAGCGCTCGCCCACACGACTGGTAGCGCGTGGTTGCCAATTGCGCTATGTGGGCGAACAAGTTCCCGCCCACACAGTCATCATCCCGTCCACGTGCGTGTGGGTGAACTACTCTTCGCCCACACGACGCTCGCATGATGATAGATGACAACTGCAGTTACGCGTATGTGGCAACTAGGTAAACACACATGGCAACTATAATTCGTTGATAGATGGCAACTGCAGTTGTGCGTACGTGGCAACCAGGTAAACACACATGGCAATTATGATTAACCATACATGGCATTGGCAACTATGGTTGGAGCAGACATGACAACTATATAAATGCACATGGCAACTATTGTTTGACCCATGTGGCAAGTAGTTAATTACACACGACAACTATGGTTTGATTACACGCGGTAACTGCCATAAATTAGACATGACAACTATAGTTAACAAAAATAGAGAGAATTATATGCTTTTACAACTACATTTACTATCCCGGATAACTAAAGTTGCCATCCCCGGGGTAACTAAAGTGTCATCCCGTGAGTAACTAACGTAGCTCGTCAGGACGTGTGGATATATTTGCTTCGTGCCACACGCGCGAGATGAAGATGAATAATACTTGTTGGGCGTGTGGCACGAAATAGCTGCGCCCCACATATGTGGGCAATTCTAATATTCGACCACATATAGCCCGTGTGGGCTGCCTCCTGATTATGCCACACAGGACGAGTGGGCGGATTTCGAATATGCCACACGTATGGCAAATATCAACGTTCTTTTTTTTCTAGTGTGGCAGCTGGACACAAAGACACGCTATAATGATATACGGCGATGCGCTTTAAACAGGGAACAAGTGTGGTGGCGCTCGCTAGCCACGTCCCTTAAATAAAGTGGCAACACTAACAAGAAAAAAAAAGGTACGCGATTCATATATTCTAGCTATCACGTTCCCGCGAATCAACATGTGGTTGAGATGGTTAGGTGAACAGTGGTATCTCCAACCCATCAGGGTTCAAATCCTGATGCTCGCATTATTCCTGAATTTATTTCAACATTACCGGCAATGCTAAAAAAAACTATCACGTTTCGGGCGCGGCGCGTGCTTTCTTTACCGCGTGGTGGGGACGTGGAACTATCATCTATGGCACCGATCGTGATCACTCGTGGTGGCCGTAGGGTCCGCGTCACTGCCACTCGCGTGAACGATAGGAAGAGACGACATACCTAGCATTTGCGTTCGTTTGACTGCTCCCTGGTGTGCTCATATTGCGGTTTAACAGGTCGGGTCCTGCTTTAGCGATCTTACTCTGATGTGAATGAACGAGACATCTCGTTTCTTTCAGATCGAGACAGAACGCCATGCGAACGAGGGTTATCTATCAAAAATCAATAAAGCTCTTTGAATCCCAAAAAGAAGGCTGAAAAGTACTCTTCCAAGTTAATTAACTTAGGTTAGTTTTGGCGCCGTGATGGCTTTTCAAAAATCATTTTCTCTAAAATAAAAAATTAGCACCAGTTGAAACAAATCCTCAACGATGTACCGTCTCAGCTGCCCCTATCTTGTCTTCATGCCTAGACAAATAACCCGGCCGGTCCGTCGGTTTTGGTCTCCATCTGCCTCCGACTGCGACGCGGGTAGGCGGTTCAGGCCTCAGATCCGCTCCAACAAGGACGACCCGAACCCGCAGCGCAAACGAATCAAACGCGCGCACGGCACGCCCACGGTATACTTTGCCGTGTGGAGCCAGCCAGTCACACCCCCAACGCCTATCCTACCTGGCCACCTTCCCGTCAGCGATGCATGGCGATGGCGCCTTATATAAGCGACAGCCAGCATCCAAGGTGCTCCATCGGCCATCGCATATTCGCATTTGCACAGCCCCGTTCGCTGGCATCCAGATCACCCATTTCGTTCCTGCAATCATACAAGTGTTCGTCCGGCCCACAAGTTGGTTGAGATCAAGCCCTGCGCCATCGCCATGTCTTCGACGACGACGGCGGCATCCGACGTCGCCGGCGTCTGGTTCTTCGGCGAGCTCTCCGCCGCCCTGCGTGGGAAGAAGCGGCAGGCCGTACCCACGGTGAGCCACGCCGAGCACCAGCACCAGATGGGAGGGGCCGCCCATGGCAACAAGGCGGCCGCGGCGGCGGGGCCTTCCGTGGTCGACCGGAAGGAGGCCGGCGGCGGCGGGATGTCGGACGCGACGGTGTACCTGCTGCTCGACCGCTTCGCACCCAGTTAGCCGGTGTTCGCTCGTCTCACCCACCCCTGCTTCCTCGTGTACCTCGACTGTGTATGTAACTACGTTCTTGAGACATTTATGCAGAAACTCTGGTTGGACATGTGATTTCCCCTGTTCTGACTATTACCCGAGCAACCGGGGGATCAGAGCATCTCTAGCCCATACCCGCCAAAAAATAACTTTATTAATTCAAAACTCGAAGAATTCAAGTACGTATCAAATTTAATGGTTTTAAACTTAGTCATTCAAATTCAAACACAACATACGGTTCAAATGAAACAAGAATACAAATAAAAAATGATCAAAGCACAAGAGACAAGTGATATGAAGTAGCCAGCGGGGCTCAACAATATATCTTGGAGTTGGTTATGAGCTTCTCGGTTCTCGATTCTTCCGCGTGCTTGGATTCTATTGGGGGTGATGTTCTAGCTCTACCATGATAGCAGCGTAGAGGAACCGCAAGTTCTTCGCGTCATCCCTCTCATCCTTAACAATCATGTTGTGCAAGATAACATACATTGGCATGACCTTTCACAGGATCTGAGACTTCCAATACTCAAAAATGCCACGGACAATCGCAAAGTGTTTTTGAAGCATGCCAAAAGCTCTATCACCGTACCAAAGTGTTTTTGACGACTCAAGCTGCTGCCGCGCGTACTCATCCGTCCGCGCCGCTATGTGAGGAAGGGCGGATGCTACAACTCCTCTTTTTTTGTCGTCCGAGGAGAGCACCGCCTCCGTCTTAACTCTTAACCGACAGAGCAGTGGACCCTGACAGGCCTGGGGACTGTGGGCGGCGGCACCACGATTTGTAGCTCTTCCGAGATCCTCCTACCGGGGAGAACCACCTGTTTGCCATTGTCGCACTTGCCCATCGCGACGATGTGCGGACGAGAGGAGGCAGCGGTGTGCAAAGCAGATGAGGTAGGGTTTGCACATACGGCCGGCCTGCTTAAATAGCCGGGGTAGACGGACCAGCGCCGCTTCAATCCGAAAACAATGGCCGGAGTAGGCTTCTCCATCGTTGCATCTGCATTGAAGTGGCTAGTCATCTGGTCACGTCGACCTAACCGTCATCAATGCGGGGACGAGGATCCTCTGTCGTACGGCAGGGTACCATTCGACCACTGACAGGTGGGGCCGGCAGGAACTAGGCCCACATGTCAGTGCCCCAACAACATGCACCGTACGTCAGGGGAGCTATCTCCATCAATGCGGTAGGTGTTGGGGAACGGTGCAGAAAACAAAAAATTTCCTATGGTTTCACCAAGATCTATCTAGGAGTTCATCTAGCAACGAGTGATTAGATGCATCTACGTACCTTGTAGATCGCGAGCGGAAGCGTTCAAAGAACGGGGATGAGGGAGTCGTACTCGACGTGATTCGAATCACCGAAGATCCTAGCACCGAACGGACGGCACCTCCGCGTTCAACACACGTACGGAACAGCCACGTCTCCTCCTTCTTGATCCAGCAAGGGGGAAGGAGAGGTTGAGGGAGATGGCTCCAGCAGCAGCACGACGGCGTGGTGGTGATGGAGCTGCAGTACCCCGGCAGGGCTTCGCCAAGCACTATGGAGGAGGAAGAGGTGTTGGAGAGGGAGAGGGAGGCACCAAAGGAAAGGTAAGAAGTCCTCCATCTCCCCCACTATATATAGGAGGGCCAAAGGGGGGGGGCGCCGGCCCTAGGAGATCTAATCTCCTACGGGGTGCGGCCAAGGGGGAGGAATCCCTCCTCCCCAAGGCACCTAGGAGGTGCCTTCCCCTCCTAGGACTCTTCCTCCCTTGAAACCCTAGGCGCATGGGTCTCTTGGGGCTGGTGCCCTTGGCCCATGTAGGCCAAGGCGCACCCCCTACAGCCCATGTGGCCCCCCGGGACAGGTGGCCCCACCCGGTGGACCCCCGGGAACCTTCCGGTGGTCCCGGTACAATACCGGTGACCCCGAAACTTGTCCCGATGCCCGAAATAGCACTTCCTATATATAATTCTTTACCTCCGGACCATTCCGGAACTCCTCGTGACGTCTGGGATCTCATCCGGGACTCCGAACAACATTCGGGTTACTGCATATACATATCCCTACAACCCTAGTGTCACCGAACCTTAAGTGTGTAGACCCTACGGGTTCGGGAGACATGTAGACATGACCGAGATCGCTCTCCGGTCAATAACCAACAGCAGGATCTGGATACCCATGTTGTCTCCCACATGCTCCTCGATGATCTCATCGGATGAACCACGATGTCGAGGATTCAAACAACCCCGTATACAATTCCCTTTGTCAATCGGTATGTTACTTGCCCGAGATCCGATCGTCGGTATCCCAATACCTCGTTCAATCTCGTTACCGGCAAGTCACTTTACTCGTACCGTAATGCATGATCCCGTGACCAGACACTTGGTCACTTTGAGCTCATTATGATGATGCATTACCGAGTGGGCCCAGTGATACCTCTCCGTCATACGGAGTGACAAATCCCAGTCTTGATCCGTGTCAACCCAACAGACACTTTCGGAGATACCCGTAGTATACCTTTATAGTCACCCAGTTACGTTGTGACGTTTGGTACACCCAAAGCACTCCTACGGTATCCGGGAGTTACACGATCTCATGGTCTAAGGAAAGGATACTTGACATTGGAAAACTCTAGCAAACGAACTATACGATCTTGTGCTATGTTTAGGATTGGGTCTTGTCCATCACATCATTCTCCTAATGATGTGATCTCGTTATCAATGACATCCAATGTCCATAGTCAGGAAACCATGACTATCTGTTGATCAACGAGCTAGTCAACTAGAGGCTTACTAGGGACATGTTGGTGTCTATTATTCACACATGTATTACGATTTCCGGATAACACAATTATAGCATGAATAAAGACAATTATCATGAACAAGGAAATATAATAATAATGCTTTTATTATTGCCTCTAGGGCATATTTCCAACAGTCTCCCACTTGCACTAGAGTCAATAATCTAGTTACATTGTGATGAATCGAACACCCATGGAATTCTGGTGTTGATCATGTTTTGCTCTAGGGAGAGGTTTAGTCAACGGATCTGCTACATTCAGGTCCGTATGTACTTTACAAATATCTATGTCTCCATCTTGAACATTTTCACGAATGGAGTTGAAGCGACGCTTGATGTGCCTTGTCTTCTTGTGAAACCTGGGCTCCTTGGCAAGTGCAATAGCTCCAGTGTTGTCACAGAAGAGCTTGATTGGCCCCGACGCATTGGGTATGACTCCTAGGTCGGTGATGAACTCCTTCACCCAAATTGCTTCATGCGCTGCCTCCGAGGCTGCCATGTACTCCGCTTCACATGTAGATCCCGCCACGACGCTCTGCTTGCAACTGCACCAGCTTACTGCCCCACCATTCAAAATATACACGTATCCGGTTTGTGACTTAGAGTCATCCAGATCTGTGTCGAAGCTAGCGTCGACGTAACCCTTTACGACGAGCTCTTCGTCACCTCCATAAACGAGAAACATTTCCTTAGTCCTTTTCAGGTACTTCAGGATATTCTTGACCGCTGTCCAGTGTTCCTTGCCGGGATTACTTTGGTACCTTCCTACCAAACTTACGGCAAGGTTTACATCAGGTCTGGTACACAGCATGGCATACATAATAGAACCTATGGCTGAGGCATAGGGGATGACACTCATCTCTTCTATATCTTCTGCCGTGGTCGGACATTGAGCTGAGCTCAATTTCACACCTTGTAACACAGGCAAGAACCCCTTCTTAGACTGATCCATATTGAACTTCTTCAATATCTTATCAAGGTATGTGCTTTGTGAAAGACCTATGAGGCGTCTTGATCTATCTCTATAGATCTTGCTGCCTAATATATATGCAGCTTCTCCAAGGTCCTTCATTGAAAAACTTTTATTCAAGTAGGCCTTAATGCTGTCCAAGAGTTCTATATCATTTCCCATCAAAAGTATGTCATCTACATATAATATGAGAAATGCTACAGAGCTCCCACTCACTTTCTTGTAAACACAGGCTTCTCCATAAGTCTGTGTAAACCCAAACGCTTTGATCATCTCATCAAAGCGAATGTTCCAACTCCGAGATGCTTGCACCAGCCCATAAATCGAGCGTTGGAGCTTGCATACCTTGTCAGCATTCTTAGGATCGACAAAACCTTCCGGCTGCATCATATACAATTCTTCCTTAAGGAAACCATTAAGGAATGCCGTTTTGACGTCCATTTGCCATATCTCATAATCATAGAATGCGGCAATTGCTAACATGATTCAGACAGACTTTAGCTTCGCTACCGGTGAGAAAGTCTCATCGTAGTCAACCCCTTGAACTTGTCGATAACCCTTAGCGACAAGCCGAGCTTTATAGATGGTCACATTACCATCCGCGTCTGTCTTCTTCTTAAAGATCCATTTATTTTCTATGGCTCGCCGCTCAACGGGCAAGTCAGTCAAAGTCCATACTTCGTTTTCATACATGGATCCTATCTCGGATTTCATGGCTTCTAGCCATTTGTCGGAATCCGGGCCCGCCATCGCTTCTTCATAGTTCGAAGGTTCACCGTTGTCTAACAACATGATTTCCAAGACAGGGTTGCCGTACCACTCTGGTGCGGAACGTGTCCTTGTGGACCTTCGAATTTCAGTAGGAGCTTGATCAGAAGTATCTTGATCATCATCATTAACTTCCTCTCTAGTCGGTGCAGGCACCTCAGGAACATTTTCTTGAGTTGCGCCATTTTCCGGTTCAAGAGGTAATACTTCATCAAGTTCTACTTTCCTCCCACTTACTTCTTTCGAGAGAAACTCCTTCTCTAGAAAGGATCCATTCTTGGCAACAAAGATCTTGCCTTCGGATCTGAGGTAGAAGGTATACCCAATAGTTTCTTTAGGGTATCCTATGAAGACGCATTTTTCCGACTTGGGTTCGAGCTTTTCAGGTTGAAGTTTCTTGACATAAGCATCGCATCCCCAAACTTTTAGAAACGACAGCTTAGGTTTCTTCCCAAACCATAATTCAAACGGTGTCGTCTCAACGGATTTCGACGGAGCCCTATTTAAAGTGAATGCGGCAGTCTCTAAAGCATAGCCCCAAAAAGATAGCGGTAAATCGGTAAGAGACATCATAGATCGCACCATATCTAATAGAGTGCGATTACGACGTTCGGACACACCATTACGCTGAGGTGTTCCAGGCGGCGTGAGTTGTGAAACTATTCCACATTTTCTTAAGTGTGTGCCAAACTCGTGACTCAAGTATTCTCCTCCACGATCTGATCGCAGGAACTTGATTTTCCTGTCACGTTGATTCTCAACCTCACTCTGAAATTCCTTGAACTTTTCAAAGGTCTCAGACTTGTGTTTCATTAAGTAGACATACCCATATCTACTCAAGTCATCAGTGAGGGTGAGAACATAACGATAGCCACCGCGAGCCTCAACACTCATTGGACCGCACACATCAGTATGTATGATTTCCAATAAGTTGGTTGCTCGCTCCATTGTTCCTGAGAACGGAGTCTTGGTCATTTTACCCATGAGGCATGGTTCGCACGTGTCAAATGATTCGTAATCAAGAGACTCTAAAAGTCCATCAGCATGGAGCTTCTTCATGCGTTTGACACCTATGTGACCAAGGCGGCAGTGCCACAAGTATGTGGGACTATCATTATCAACCTTACATCTTTTGGTACTCACACTATGAACATGTGTAGCATTACGCTCGAGATTCATTAAGAATAAACCATTCACCATCGGAGCATGACCATAAAACATATCTCTCATATAAATAGAACAACCATTATTCTCGGATTTAAATGAGTAGCCATCTCGTATTAAACGAGATCCTGATACAATGTTCATGCTCAAACTTGGCACTAAATAACAATTATTGAGGTTTAAAACTAATCCCGTAGGTAAATGTAGAGGTAGCGTGCCGACGGCGATCACATCGACCTTGGAACCATTCCCGACGCGCATCGTCACCTCGTCCTTCGCCAGTCTCCGCTTATTCCGCAGCTCCTGCTTTGAGTTACAAATGTGAGCAACTGCACCGGTATCAAATACCCAGGAGCTACTACGAGTACTGGTAAGGTACACATCAATTACATGTATATCACATATACCTTTCGTTTTGCCGGCCTTCTTGTCCGCTAAGTATTTGGGGCAGTTCCGCTTCCAGTGACCACTTTCCTTGCAATAAAAGCACTCAGTCTCGGGCTTGGGTCCATTCTTTGGCTTCTTCCCGGCAGCTTGCTTGCCGGGCGCGGCAACTCCCTTGCCGTCCTTCTTGAAGTTCTTTTTACCCTTGCCCTTCTTGAACTTAGTGGTTTTATTGACCATCAACACTTGATGTTCCTTCTTGACTTCTACCTCTGCTGATTTCAGCATAGCAAATACTTCAGGAATGGTCTTTTCCATCCCCTGCATATTGAAGTTCATCACAAAGCTCTTGTAGCTCGGTGGAAGCGACTGAAGGATTCTGTCAATGACCGCGTCATCCGGGAGATTAACTCCCAGCTGAGTCAAGCGGTTATGTAACCCAGACATAGTGAGTATGTGCTCACTGACAGAACTATTTTCCTCCATCTTACAGCTGAAGAATTTGTCGGAGACTTCATATCTCTCGACCCGGGCATGAGCTTGGAAAACCATTTTCAGCTCTTCGAACATCTCATATGCTCCGTGTCTCTCAAAACGCTTTTGGAGCCCCGGCTCTAAGCTGTAAAGCATGCCGCACTGAACGAGGGAGTAGTCATCGGTACGTGCCTGCCAAGCGTTCATAACGTCTTGTTCTGCAGGGAGAACAGGTGCGTCACCTAGCGGTGCTTGTAGGACATAATCTTTCTTGGCAGCTATGAGGATGATCCTCAGGTTCCGGACCCAGTCCGTGTAGTTGCTGCCATCGTCTTTCAGCTTGGTTTTCTCTAGGAACGCGTTGAAGTTGAGGACTACGTTGGCCATTTGATCTACAAGACATATTGTAAAGATTTTAGACTAAGTTCATGATAATTAAGTTCATCTAATCAAATTATCAATGAACTCCCACTTAGATAGACATCCCTCTCTAGTCATCTAAGTATAACATGATCCGAGTTAACTAGGCCGTGTCCGATCATCACGTGAGACGGACTAGTCAACGTCGGTGAACATCTTCATGTTGATCGTATCTTCTATACGACTCATGCTCGACCTTTCGGTCTTCTGTGTTCCGAGGCCATGTCTGTACACATGCTAGGCTCGTCAAGTCAACCTAAGTGTTTGCATGTGTAAATCTGTCTTACACCCGTTGTATGTGAACGTTAGAATCTATCACACCCGATCATCACGTGGTGCTTCGAAACAACGAACCGTCGCAACGGTGCACAGTTAGGGGGAACACTTTCTTGAAATTATTATGAGGGATCGTCTTATTTACTACCGTCATTCTAAGTAAACAAGATGCAAAACATGATAAACATCACATGCAATCAAATAATAATAGTGACATGATATGGCCAATATCACATAGCTCCTTTGATCTCCATCTTGGGGCTCCATGATCATCTTGTTACCGGCATGACACCATGATCTCCATCATCGTGTCTCCATGAAGTTGCTCGCCAACTATTACTTCTACTACTATGGCTAACGCGTTTAGCAATAAAGTAAAGTAATTTACATGGCGTTTCTCAATGACACGCAGGTCATACAAAAAATAAAGACAACTCCTATGGCTCCTGCCGGTTGTCATACTCATCGACATGCAAGTCGTGATTCCTATTACAATAGCATGAACATCTCATACATCACATATAGATCATTCATCATTCATCACAACTTTGGCCATATCATATCACAAAGCACTTGCTGCAAAAATAAGTTAGACGTCCTCTAATTGTTGTTGCCAGTTTTACGTGGCTGAAGTAGGGTTCTAGCAAGAACGTTTTCTTACCTACGTGAAAGCCACAACGTGATTTGTCAACTTCTATTTACCCTTCATAAGGACCCTTTTCATCGAATCCGCTCCAACTAAAGTGGGAGAGACAGACACCCACCAGCCACCTTATGCAACTTGTGCATGTTAGTCGGTGGAACCGGTCTCACGTAAGCGTACGTGTAAGGTTGGTCCGGGCCGCTTCATCCCACAATACCGTTGAAGCAAGATAAGACTAGTAGCGGCAAGAAAGTTGACAACATCAACGCCCACAACAAATTGTGTTCTACTCGTGCAAGAGAACTACGCATAGACCTAGCTCATGATGCCACTGTTGGGGAACGGTGCAGAAAACAAAAAATTTCCTACGGTTTCACCAAGATCCATCTAGGAGTTCATCTAGCAACGAGTGATTAGATGCATCTACGTACCTTGTAGATCGCAAGCGGAAGCGTTCAAAGAACGGGGATGAGGGAGTCGTACTCGACGTGATTCGAATCCCCGAAGATCCTAGCACCGAACGGACGGCACCTCCGTGTTCAACACACGTACGGAATGTTGGAAATATGCCCTAGAGGCAATAATAAATTGATTATTATTATATTTCCTTGTTCATGATAATCGTTTATTATCCACGCTATAATTGTATTGATAGGAAACTCAGATACATGTGTGGATACATAGACAACACCATGTCCCTAGTAAGCCTCTAGTTGACTAGCTCGTTGATCAATAGATGGTTACAGTTTCCTGACCATGGACATTGGATGTCATTGATAACGGGATCACATCATTAGGAGAATGATGTGATGGACAAGACCCAATCCTAAGCCTAGCACAAGATCATGTAGTTCGTATGCTAAAGCTTTTCTAATGTCAAGTATCATTTCCTTAGACCATGAGATTGTGCAACTCCCGGATATCGTAGGAGTGCTTTGGGTGTACCAAACGTCACAACGTAACTGGGTGACTATAAAGGTGCACTACGGGTATCTCCGAAAGTGTCTGTTGGGTTGGCACGAATCGAGACTGGGATTTGTCACTCCGTGTGAACGGAGAGGTATCTCTGGGCCCACTCGGTAGGACATCATCATAATGTGCACAATGTGATCAAGGAGTTGATCACGGGATGATGTGTTACGGAACGAGTAAAGAGACTTGCCGGTAACGAGATTGAACAAGGTATCGGGATACCGACGATCGAATCTCGGGCAAGTATCGTACCGCTGGACAAAGGGAATTGTATACGGGATTGATTAAGTCCTTGACATCGTGGTTCATCCGATGAGATCATCGTGGAACATGTGGGAGCCAACATGGGTATCCAGATCCTGCTGTTGGTTATTGACCGGAGAGTCATCTCGGTCATGTCTGCATGTCTCCCGAACCCGTAGGGTTACACACTTAAGGTTCGGTGACGCTAGGGTTATAGAGATATTAGTATGCGGTAACCTGAAAGTTGTTCGGAGTCCCGGATGAGATCCCGGACGTCACGAGGAGTTCCGGAATGGTCCGGAGGTAAAGAATTATATATAGGAAGTGCTGTTTCGGCCATCGGGACAAGTTTCGGGGTCACCGGTATTGTACCGGGACCACCGGAAGGGTCCCGGGGGTCCACCAGGTGGGGCCACCTGCCCCGGGGGCCACATGGGCTGTAGGGGGTGCGCCTTGGCCTACATGGGCCAAGGGCACCAGCCCCTAGAGGCCCATGCGCCAAAGGGACAAGAGGAGGGGAGAGTCCTAAAGGGGGAAGGCACCTCCGAGGTGCCTTGGGGAGGATGGACTCCTTCCCCCCCTTGGCCGCACCCTTCCTTGGAGGAAGGGGCAAGGCTGCGCCCTCCCCCTCTCCCTTGGCCCTATATATAGTGGGGGGGAGGGAGGGCAACCATACCCCAAGCCCTGGCGCCTCCCTCTCCCTCCCATGACACATCTCCCTCCTCCCGCAGTGCTTGGCGAAGCCCTGTTGGAATCCCGCTACTTCCACCATCATGCCGTCGTGCTATTGGATCTCCATCAACCTCTCCTCTCCCTTGCTGGATCAAGAAGGAGGAGACGTCGCTGCTCCGTACGTGTGTTGAACGCGGAGGTGCCGTCCGTTCGGCGCTAGGATCATCGGTGATTTGGATCACGATGAGTACGACTCCATCAACCCCGTTCTCTTGAACGCTTCCGCGCGCGATCTACAAGGGTATGTAGATCCACTCCTCCCTCGTTGCTAGATGACTCCATAGATAGATCTTGGTGACACGTAGGAAAATTTTGAATTTATGCTACGTTACCCAACAGTGGCATCATGAGCTAGGTCTATGCGTAGTTTCTATGCACGAGTAGAACACAAAGTAGTTGTGGGCGTTGATTTTGTTCAATATGCTTACCGTTACTAGTCCAATCTTGATTCGGTGGCATTATGGGATGAAGCGGCCCGGACCGACCTTACACGTACTCTTACGTGAGACTGGTTCCACCGACTGACATGCACTAGTTGCATAAGGTGGCTAGCGGGTGTCTGTCTCTCCCACTTTAGTCGGATCGGATTCGATGAAAAGGGTCCTTATGAAGGGTAAATAGCAATTGGCATATCACGTTGTGGTTTTGCGTAGGTAAGAAACGTTCTTGCTAGAAACCCATAGCAGCCACGTAAAACATGCAAACAACAATTAGAGGACGTCTAACTTGTTTTTGCAGGGTATGCTATGTGATGTGATATGGCCAAAAGGATGTGATGAATGATATATGTGATGTATGAGATTGATCATGTTCTTGTAATAGGAATCACGACTTGCATGTCGATGAGTATGACAACCGGCAGGAGCCATAGGAGTTGTCTTAATTTATTTATGACCTGCGTGTCAACATAAACGTCATGTAATTACTTTACTTTATTGCTAACCGTTAGCTGTAGTAGTAGAAGTAATAGTTGGCGAGACAACTTCATGAAGACACGATGATGGAGATCATGATGATGGAGATCATGGTGTCATGCCGGTGACAAGATGATCATGGAGCCCCAAGATGGAGATCAAAGGAGCTATATGATATTGGCCATATCATGTCACTATTATTGATTGCATGTGATGTTTATCATGTTTATACATCTTATTTACTTAGAACGACGGTAATAAATAAGATGATCCCTCATTAAAATTTCAAGAAAGTGTTCCCCCTAACTGTGCACCGTTGCGACAGTTTGTTGTTTCGAAGCACCACGTGATGATCGGGTGTGATAGATTCTTACGTTCACATACAACGGGTGTAAGACAGATTTACACACGCGAAACACTTAGGTTGACTTGACGAGCCTAGCATGTGTACAGACATGGCCTCGGAACACAGAAGACCGAAAGGTCGAGCATGAGTCGTATGGTAGATACGATCAACATGAAGATGTTCACCGATGTTGACTAGTCCGTCTCACGTGATGATCGGACACGGCCTAGTTGACTCGGATCATGTAATCACTTAGATGACTAGAGGGATGTCTATCTGAGTGGGAGTTCATAAGATGAACTTAATTATCCTGAACATAGTCAAAAGGTCTTCGCAAATTATGTCGTAGCTCGCGCTTCAGTTCTACTGTTTAGATATGTTCCTAGAGAAAATTTAGTTGAAAGTTGATAGTAGCAATTATGCGGACTAGGTCCGTAAACTGAGGATTGTCCTCATTGCTTCATAGAAGGCTTATGTCCTTAATGCACCGCTCAGTGTGCTGAACCTCGAACGTTGTCTGTGGATGTTGCGAACATCTGACATACACATTTTGATAACTACGTGATAGTTCAGTTAAACGGTTTAGAATTGAGGCACCGAAGACGTTTTGAAACGTCGCGAAACATATGAGATGTTTCGAGGGCTGAAATTGGGATTTCAGGCTCGTGCCCACGTCAAGAGGTATAAGACCTCCGACGATTTTCTTAGCCTGCAAACTAAGGGAGAAAAGCTCAATTGTTGAGCTTGTGCTCAGATTGTCTGAGTACAACAATCATTTGAATCGAGTGGGAGTTGATCTTCCAGATGAGATAGTGATGTTTCTCCGAAGTCATTACCACCAAGCTGCTAGAGCTTCGTGATGAACTATAATATATCAGGGACATATATGATGATCCTTGAGATATTCGCGATGTTTGACACCACAAAAGTAGAAATCAAGAAGGAGCATCAATTGTTGATGGTTGGTGAAACCACTAGTTTCAAGAAGGGCAAGGGCAAAAAGGGATGCTTCATGAAACGGCAAATCAGCTGCTGCTCTAGTGAAGAAACCCAAGGTTGAACCCAAACCCGAGACTAAGTGCTTCTGTAATAAGGGGAACAGCCACTGGAGCAGAATTACCCTAGATACTTGGTAGATGAGAAGGCTGGCAAGGTCGATAGAAGTATATTGGATATACATTGTGTTGATGTGTACTTTACTAGTACTCCTAGTAGCACCAGGGTATTAGATACCGGTTCGGTTGCTAAGTGTTAGTAACTCGAAATAAAAGCTACGGACGGAGACTAGCTAAAGGTGAGCTGACGATATGTGTTGGAAGTGTTTCCAATGTTGATATGATCAAGCATCGCACGCTCCCTCTACCATCGAGATTGGTGTTTGCGTTGAGCATAGACATGATTGGATTATGTCTATCGCAATACGGTTATTCATTTAAGGAGAATAATGGTTACTCTGTTTATTTGAATAATACCTTCAATGGTCTTGCACCTAAAATGAATGGTTCATTGAATCTCAATCGTAGTGATACACATGTTCATGCCAAAAAGATAGTAATGATAGTACCACCTAATTGTGGCACTGCCACGTAAATCGTATCGGTATAAAACGCATGAAGAAGCTCCATGTTGATGGATCTTTGGGCTCACTCGTTTTTGAAAAGTTTGAGACATGCGAACCATGTCTATTGGTGTATATGCATGAAGAAACTCCATGCAAATGGACCGTTTGGACTCACTTGATTTTGAATCACTTGAGACATGCAAATCATACCACATGGGCAAGATGACTGAAAGCCTCGTTTTCAGTAAAATGGAACTAGAAAGCAACTTGTTGGAAGTAATACATTTTGATGTGTGCAGTCCAATGAGTGCTGAGGCGTGTAGTGGATATCGTTATGTTCTTACTTCACAGATGATTTGAGTAGATGTTGAGTATATTTACTTGATGAATCACGAGTCTGAATTATTGAAAGGTTCAAGTAATTTCAGGGTGAAGTTGAAAGATCGTCGTGACAAGAGGATAAAAGATCTATGATATGATCATAGAGATGAATATCTGAATTACGAGTTTGGCACAGAATTAAGACATTGTGGAAATTGTTTCACAACTAATACAGCCTGGAACACCATAGTGTGATGGTGTGTCCGAACATCATAACTGCACCCTATTGGATATGATGCATACCATGATGTCTCTTATCGAATTACCACGATAGTTTATGGGTTAGGCATTAAAGACAACCACATTCACTTTAAATAGGGCACCACGTAATTCCGATGAGATGACACCATATGAACTATGGTTTAGAGAAACCTAAGCTGTCATTTCTTAAAGTTTGGGGCTGCGACGCTTATGTGAAAAAGTTTCAGGCTGATAAGCTCGAACCCAAAGCGGATAAATGCATCTTCATAGGACACCCAAAACAGTTGGGTATACCTCCTGTCTCAGATCCGAAAGCAATAAGGGATTGTTTCTAGAATCGGGTCCTTTCTCGAGGAAAAGTTTCTCTCGAAAGAATTGAGTGGGAGGATGGTGGAGACTTGATGAGGTTATTGAACCGTCTCTTCAACTAGTGTGTGGCAGGGCACAGGAAGTTGTTCCTGTGGCACCTACACCAATTGAAGTGGAAGCTTATGATAGTGATCATGAAACTTCAGATCAAGTCACTACCAAACCTCGTGGGATGACAAGGATGCGTACTACTTCAGAGTGGTACGTAATCCTGTCTTGGAAGTCATGTTGCTAGACAACAATGAACCTACGAGCTATGGAGAAGCGATGGTGGGCCCGGATTCCGATAAATGGCTCGAGGCCATAAAATCCGAGAGAGGATCCATGTATGAAAACAAAGTGTAGACTTTGGCAGAACAGCTCGATGGTCGTAAGGCTGTTGAGTACAGATGGATTTTAAAAGGAAGACGGACAATGATGGTAAGTATCACCATTAAGAAAGCTCGACTTGTCGTTAAGATGTTTTCCGACAAGTTCAAGGAGTTGACTACGATGAGACTTTCTCACTCGTAGCGATGCTAAGAGTCTGTTGGAATTATATTAGCGATTACTGCATTATTTATGAAATCTTGCAGATAGGATGTCAAAACATTGTTTCCTCGACGATTTTCTTGAGGAAAGGTTGTATGTGATACAACCGGAAGGTTTTGTCAATCCTGAAAGATGCTAATAAGTATGCAAAGCTCCAGCAATCCTTCTAAGGACTGGAGTAAGCATCTCGGAGTTGGAATGTATGCTTTGATGAGATGATCAAAGATTTTGGGTGTATACAAAGTTTATGAGAAACTTGTATTTCCAAAGAAGTGAGTGGGAGCACTATAGAATTTCTGATGAATATATGTTGTTGACATATTGTTGATCAGAAATGACGTAGAATTTCTGGAAAGCATATAGGGTTATTTGAAAGTGTTTTTCAATGGAAAACCTGGATTAAGCTACTTGAGATTGAGCATCAAGATCTATAAGGATAGATCAAAACGCTTAATAGTACTTTCAAATGAGCACATACCTTGACATGATCTTGAAGGTGTTCAAGATGGATCAGTCAAAGAAGGAGTTCTTGCCTGAGTTGTAAGGTATGAAGTTAAGACTTAAAGCTCGACCACGGCAGAATAGAGAGAAAGGACGAAGGTCGTCCCCTATTCTTAAGACATAGGCTCTACAGTATGCTATGTTGTGTACCGCACCTGAAATGTGCCTTGCCATGAGTCAGTCAAGGGGTACAAGAGTGATCTAAGAATGGATCACAGGACAGCGGTCAAAGTTATCCTTAGTAACTAGTGGACTAGGGAATTTTCTCGATTATGGAGGTGGTAAAAGAGTTCGTCGTAAAGGGTTACGCCGATGCAAACTTTGACACTAATCCAGATTATTCTGAGTAGTAAACTGGATTCGTATAGTAGAACAGTTGTTTGGAATAGCTCCAAATGTAGCGTAGTAGTTGCATCTACAAGATGACATAGAAATTTGCGAAGTACATGCGGATCTGAATGTTGCAGACCCATTGACTAAAACCTCTCTCACAGGCAAAACATGATCAAACCCAGAACTCATTGAGTCTTAATCACATGATGATGTGAATTAGTTTAGTGACACTAGTAAACTCTTTGGATGTTGGTCACATGGCGATGTGACCTGTGAGTGTTAATCACATGACGATGTGAACTAGATTATTGACTCTAGTGCAAGTGGGAGACTGTTGGAAATATGCCCTAAAGGCAATAATAAATTGATTATTATTATATTTCCTTGCTCATGATAATCGTTTATTATCCATGCTATAATTGTATTGATAGGAAACTCAGATACATGTGTGGATACATAGACAACACCATGTCCCTAGTAAGCCTCTAGTTGACTAGCTCGTTGATCAATAGATGGTTACGGTTTCCTGACCATGGACATTGGATGTCATTGATAATGGGATCACATCATTAGGAGAATGATGTGATGGACAAGACCCAATCCTAAGCCTAGCACAAGATCATGTAGTTCGTATGCTAAAGCTTTTCTAATGTCAAGTATCATTTCCTTAGACCATGAGATTGTGCAACTCCCGGATATCGTAGGAGTGCTTTGGGTGTACCAAATGTCACAACGTAACTGGGTGACTATAAAGGTGCACTACGGGTATCTCCGAAAGTGTCTGTTGGGTTGGCACGAATCGAGACTGGGATTTGTCACTCCGTGTGACGGAGAGGTATCTCTAGGCCCACTCGGTAGGACATCATCATAATGTGCACAATGTGATCAAGGAGTTGATCACGGGATGATGTGTTACGAAATGAGTAAAGAGACTTGCCGGTAATGAGATTGAACAAGGTATCGGGATACCGACGATCGAATCTCGGGCAAGTATCGTACCGCTAGACAAAGGGAATTGTATACGGGATTGATTAAGTCCTTGACATCGTGGTTCATCCGATGAGATCATCGTGGAACATGTGGGAGCCAACATGGGTATCCAGATCCCGCTGTTGGTTATTGATCGGAGAGTCATCTCGGTCATGTTTGCATGTCTCCCGAACCCGTAGGGTCTACACACTTAAGGTTCGGTGATGCTAGGGTTATAGAGATATTAGTATGTGGTAACCCGAAAGTTGTTCGGAGTCCCGGATGAGATCCCGGACGTCACGAGGAGTTCCGGAATGGTCCGGAGGTAAAGAATTATATATAGGAAGTGCTGTTTCGGCCATCGGGACAAGTTTCGGGGTCACCGGTATTGTACCGGGACCACCGGAAGGGTCCCGGGGGTCCACCAGGTGGGGCCACCTGCCCCGGGGGCCACATGGGCTGTAGGGGGTGTGCCTTGGCCTACATGGGCCAAGGGCACCAGCCCCTAGAGGCCCATGCGCCAAAGGGACAAGAGGAGGGGAGAGTCCTAAAGGGGGAAGGCACCTCCGAGGTGCCTTGGGGAGGATGGACTCCTCCCCCCTTGGCCGCACCCTTCCTTAGAGGAAGGGGCAAGGCTGCGCCCTCCCCCTCTCCCTTGGCCCTATATATAGTGGGGGGAGGGAGGGCAACCATGCCCCAAGCCCTGGCGCCTCCCTCTCCCTCCCATGACACATCTCCCTCCTCCCGCAGTGCTTGGTGAAGCCCTGTTGGAATCCCGCTACTTCCACCACCATGCCGTCGTGCTATTGGATCTCCATCAACCTCTCCTCCCCCCTTGCTGGATCAAGAAGGAGGAGACGTCGCTGCTCCGTACGTGTGTTGAACGCGGAGGTGTCGTCCGTTCGGCGCTAGGATCATCGGTGATTTGGATCACGACGAGTACGACTCCATCAACCCCGTTCTCTTGAACGCTTCCGCGCGCGATCTACAAGGGTATGTAGATCCACTCCTCCCTCGTTGCTAGATGACTCCATAAATAGATCTTGGTGACACGTAGGAAAATTTTGAATTTATGCTATGTTACCCAACACGGAACAGCCACGTCTCCTCCTTGATCCAGCAAGGGGGAAGGAGAGGTTGAGGGAGATGGCTCCAGCAGTAGCACGACGGCGTGGTGGTGATGGAGCTGCAGTACTCCGGCAGGGCTTCGCCATGCACTATGGAGGAGGAAGAGGTGTTGGAGAGGGAGAGGGAGGCACCAAAGGAAAGGTAAGAAGTCCTCCATCTCCCCCACTATATATAGGAGGGCCAAAGGGGGGGGCGCCGGCCCTAGGAGATCTAATCTCCTAGGGGGGTGCGGCCAAGGGGGAGGAATCCCTCCTCCCCAAGGCACCTAGGAGGTGCCTTCCCCTCCTAGGACTCTTCCTCCCTTGAAACCCTAGGCGCATGGGCCTCTTGGGGCTGGTGCCCTTGGCCCATGTAGGCCAAGGCGCACCCCCTACAGCCCGTGTGGCCCCCCGGGACAGGTGGCCCCACCCGGTGGACCCCCGGGACCCTTCCGGTGGTCCCGGTACAATACCGGTGACCCCGAAACTTGTCCCGATGCCCGAAATAGCACTTCCTATATATAATTCTTTACCTCCGGACCATTCCGGAACTCCTCGTGACGTCCGGGATCTCATCCGGGACTCCGAACAACATTCGGGTTACTGCATATACATATCCCTACAACCCTAGCGTCACCGAACCTTAAGTGTGTAGACCCTACGGGTTCGGGAGACATGTAGACATGACCGAGATCGCTCTCCGGTCAATAACCAACAGCGGGATCTGGATACCCATGTTGGCTCCCACATGCTCCTCGATGATCTCATCGGATGAACCACGATGTCGAGGATTCAAACAACCCCGTATACAATTCCCTTTGTCAATCGGTATGTTACTTGCCTGAGATCCGATCGTCGGTATCCCAATACCTCGTTCAATCTCGTTACCGGCAAGTCACTTTACTCGTACCGTAATGCATGATCCTGTGACCAGACACTTGGTCACTTTGAGCTCATTATGATGATGCATTACCGAGTGGGCCCAGTGATACCTCTCCGTCATACGGAGTGACAAATCCCAGTCTTGATCCATGTCAACCCAACAGACACTTTCGGAGATACCCGTAGTATACCTTTATAGTCACCTAGTTACGTTGTGACGTTTGATACACCCAAAGCACTCCTACGGTATCCGGGAGTTACACGATCTCATGGTCTAAGGAAAGGATACTTGACATTGGAAAACTCTAGCAAACGAACTATACGATCTTGTGCTATGTTTAGGATTGGGTCTTGTCCATCACATCATTCTCCTAATGATGTGCTCTCGTTATCAATGGCATCCAATGTCCATAGTCAGGAAACCATGACTATCTGTTGATCAACGAGCTAGTCAACTAGAGGCTTACTAGGGACATGTTGGTGTCTATTATTCACACATGTATTACGATTTCCGGATAACACAATTATAGCATGAACAAAGACAATTATCATGAATAAGGAAATATAATAATAATGCTTTTATTATTGCCTCTAGGGCATATTTCCAAGGCTGCCGCCACGTCGCGTCTGCTCTGAAGCAACATGAATGCGCAGCAATGATTTTAGAGCGGAGCACGTGACAAGGGCTTTGGGTGAGACCGTGTAGCTGGACGCCAACATGGCACGCATCCAGACACCCGTACAACTTCCACCGATTTGCTTCCGGTTTATGGGAATTAAGACGCACGGGCCGGTCCATGGACGCACGGGCCGGTTTGTGGGTCGGACCACACTGTCCAAACATTTAGAGGTGTTTTAATGCAAACATTGGAGTTGCCCTACACTTGGGACAGCAAAAAGGGATGGGGGAGGGGGGCGATGTCAGGGAGTCTGCTAAGGCCTTGTTGCAAGCAGATGCTTGGAGAAATAAATCAGGCTTTCTTTAAGCACTGGTACTTATTTGTAGCAGACACTTAATAAAGCGTCTTTTCTGTAGAAATAGGCACCCATGTTTCAGAAAAAATCTGATTTATTTTTCTAAGCACCTCCCTAAGCAACCATGCTTGTTTGTACATATATGCAGGAACGATAGTTGCACAACTTCTTTACCCCCAGTTCGACCATTGCCCGGAGGTCATCTCGACCGGTTGTATAGCAGTCAGCACGTACCTCCTGCTCGGGCACTTCATTGCAAGTACTTGACAATGTAGTTGCATTCTTTATTTTCTAGTACCTGTTGAGATGCTTCGAGCACACAAACAATTGTACAAGAAATCGGACATGCTACCATGTAAAGGAGATCGATAATGATACATACAGATGCAAGAATCAATCGGAACCAGGCAGGCATCTTGCCTCTCATTCTACGTGTGAACAACTAAACAAACAAACCATACAATAAATTACAAACAGAAGATGAGCTGGGAAAAAAGAACCAAAATGGGCAAAGCTCTAAAAAAAGGTCATCGCCGGAGAGGGAAATGCACAACTATTTACACCTCTTCTTCGTCCTCTGTCACACAATCAAAGGTCGCCGTCAGTGGGAGTAGGAGCTCGGCTCGTCGCCGCTGTATACCGTCTCGCTGGAGCCAAAAACAGGCTTCTCCTCCTCCCACTTGACGATCTCCCGGCCGTAGCGGATAGCAGAGCAGACAGACTGCTGGTCCAGGGCGTTCACGTAGGACACATAGAGCTTCCGCTCTGTGAGCGAGTGGAACAGCCTCTTGAATTTCACGCCGATGTAGTGCGCGGCCATCTGCGCCAGCGACGCGCCGTTCTGGCTGCCGCGCTTGCTTCTGCTGGTTCCATCAATCAGATTGCGGCTTACCAACGGGGTGAATTCGGCAAACCAGTCGCATGCTGTTAGCGGGGATTTACCAATCTTCTGCTCTAGAAGATCAAACTTGGTCAGGAGTAGGAGAAAATTCATCTGCTCAAACGTTGGATGAAGGGCGATGCTCTCAAATAGCTGTCTGCTCTCTATCATCTTGTTCACAACGGTGCCATTTGCATCCTCGTAGTACTCGTCATAATCGCTAACCGCAACACAGAAGATGACAAGGCTGACATCATCGAACATCTGCAGCCATTTGCTGTTCTCCTGCAATCCTTTATTGTTTATTCTGATCAGCTGGTACCTGATAATAAAACAGAAATTTTTATTGTGAGTATTACTATCACAGTTCTTAATAGTAATATAGGACAACATAGAATGTAAATATATGGTGTCTTGAGCTGAACGAGATACTAAATGTACATGTGTGCTTTCCATTGCGACAGACATTTGACAAAATACCATGGAAAGCGGCCTCATGAAATCAGAAGGGAAAGACTAACAGGAACCCACGCATATATGCATTTTTTATTACATAATTAGCTAATGGTGCTGAAATATTGTAAGCTATGGAAAAACTACACGGAACACAAGTAAATACCAGACCATCCCTGCCTTTTGTGACAAAAGATTTACCTTAGCAACGTGTCATGTGGATCAAGCTCATCAGCAACCCGCACATCCAAAGCCAGCTGCGGGAAAGAGATATCTGTAGATGCTAATCCATCCGAGGATGTTATTCCATCAGCATAGAGGATATCAGTATCACAGAGCTCATATTCCGTTCGAGAAATATCAACCACCTGATAATTTCAAATGCACAAAGGCCAAAGAATGAATGATCACAATTGGACAACTAAATCACTACTAAAGAAGTCCAATATAGGAATGGATATGAAAACATCAACCCAAGTAAACGAGCAAATTTTTCAATAGAACAACAATAGTACCCTGTCAAGGAAGTAACTGGCAGCAAACGGAAGGAACGGCAGTTCATTTCTTCGTCTATATGTAGCTTGAATAGCAGGATCTTTCCATAGTTCCTCAACCAGTGGCGCATATTCACGACTAGCTGCAGGGAAAATATCTTCAAGATTACCCAAAGCCATGGCCTTTAGAATCCAATCCGAGAATGCTTTCAAGCGTGGGACAATGGAGTACTCAGTAACTTCTTCATCACAGAACCCCGACTCAGGACGCCCTGCAAAAAACATGTGGCTGTTAGGGTCAGTTCTAGCCAAACAGTTAGCATAGGATGTTGGAATAATCCAAACATAGCTATCGTGTGTTAGGGCTAAAATAGGAAAGTTTATTGAGTCCGGCTAGGATTAACAAGTGTGATCAAGCTTGCTGGAGATTAGTATAGGAAAGTGTATGAGTCCTAGTTAGTTCTCTGGATGTCTGTGTAGTATTACATGAGGGTTTCTGTAATAATCCGTGTAGGTCTAGGTGTTCAGGTTTGGGTCGGCTTGCTACGCGTATGCTGCTCCTATATATATATGCACGGTTGCGTGTGTTTTTTGTAACACCAGAGAGAAAACCAGAAAATCAATAAAGAGGAAAAGAGGGCACGACAAGAGCCCTTGGCTATCAGATTTCTTGTGTGCGCGTGTTCGTGTTTTATTGTGATCGATCCTATGGGCGAATTTCCAACATAGGAGTCTTCCACTTGGTTTCAGTTGCTTTACAAGGTACCATGAATCTAAGACTTATATGTTTATTATGAAGCAGAACAAATGGTGGATAGAAATGATCATACCAGAGCTAGAAGGATCGTGTTGGCAGAGTTTTCTTCTATCAGCTAAAACTTCCTCTTCAAACCGTTCACGGCCTTCAAGAAGTATACCAATGTAGCGATATATGTTACTTTGTATGATAAGTTTGAGATCTTCACACTCATCCACAGAAAATGGTTTACTCTTGTATGAGAATTTAGCCTGAGATTCAAGAGATTCAGAATTAATTGCTAGTCTACAAGAGTATTGCAAATGACATTTGGCACTGCAGAAGATTTAGTAAGTGCACATGTGGATGTAAATCTTAATACTAATATAACAGTGTGAATACCGGTTGTAATTGGACGGTGACCTTAATGCAGCTAGTCAGCTTATCAGTTCGTGAACATGAACACAATAGACGTCAATAGCCATATGTACCTGTTTGAGTATGGTGCTTGTCCCTGATCCAACTAACAGAAGTTTCTGGGTCGTCCTTTGCTCCAAGTAGTCAGGTCGATTTACCACATTAATAGCCTCTTCGCCACATTGATTAGTCATTTTATTAGGAGTTGGCAATGACAGGACAGGACTAAGCAGCTTCACTATAGGCTGGTGAAAAGTGCAGATAAATTTAACTTTGGTCAGACTCCTCACGGGGAAATACAGGTCACCTAAGAAAAGATGAATTCTAGAACTACCTTATCCCAAATCTTTCCTTTAACAGTTTTTTGGCCTTCCTCTTGGTAACTCCCATCAGCATTCAACCAAAAGTGAGGTTTCCCAGCACACTGAACTCCTGCCAACTGAAACCAAAGATATATGTAAGGAAAAATGCAACTCACGAATCTAAAAATGAGGTAGGAGTAAATTAATTCCGAACCTTAAGTATTTGCAGCTCAGATTTTGTAATCTCACGACCATTTACCAAGATGCCGGTGCTCCCATTGCTTGCCTTTTGAACTAAAGCACCTCCAACATTTAGATTTGCGCTTATTATGCAATGGGGTTTGTGTCCCTCCTGTAACATTATCGAAGAAGAGTTTAAAACCAGAGTTGTGGACGATATATATCATCAACATTTATGCGAAGAAGCAAGCAAAAATAATCATGCAATGATTGAAATTCTGAAATGGCATGTGCAGGATAAAAGAATGACATTTCTAACTTGAAATTCCATTTTCCCCAAAAAATAAGTCAGCACAAGCTATGACACCCAGACACTGCAATATTCCTATGTACTATGATGTACTCCCTCCGTTCCAAATTACTCGTCGCAGAAATGGATGTATCTAGAACTAAAATACATCTAGATACATCCATACCTGCGACAAGTAATTCGGAACGGAGGGAGTACTATTTTACATACATACTACTGCTAATATGTGCTAACCTTGGTGTGCAACTGTGTACTATTCTCAACTAGAAAAAGAAATGTAGCAACTTCTCCTGATTTAGGGACAATACCAACCACCATGATTCCTGGATTTGATAATTCGTTCAAACCATGATAAGATCGTAAGGCATCATGGCTCTACCAACTAACTAAAAAAACATCAATATTCGAAATAGTCAACTAGATATTTGACAATATCAAAGCTCAACAGCACTATCCCTCCAGATCTTTCTACATATTTCCCACCAAGAATAATTAAATATACAGTCTCATGATTTTCATCCAATACAGAACCTACACAGCTCAATCATATCAGGCAACTATCCGGCGAAAACCCACGCAAAGACCCTAAAGGAGTAATCTTTCACTTCCAGTTTGCAGCATTGGCAAGGGCAACAAGCCAACAACCCATGTTCCACCTTTAATAACCATTAAATCTAAGCATTCAACAGAATATTCCAAATTACTCCACATCTCCTATGAGAAGTTCAGAACCATACACAGAAACCTCAAGATGTCTCTTGCACCTCCAATAATCTACCCTGGCTTGGATCTCCGGTAAGGAAGCCGGCTAGGGGCACCGCCACGTGCTGCCAGCAAGGGCGCAGAGGGGAGCCGACTTGATTTTTTTTCCTTGATTATATTGGGATGAAGTTCTCCAAGATTACTTGGAAGCTGGCTTGTGGGAGGTTTAAAGCCCGGATCTCAGGATTTGAGGTCGAGTTTTACCTTCAATTCAATTTATTTATTTTCGTGGAAATTAATGATGAATTTAGAAGTTGGTGTCTTTCAGAGCTGAAAGCTCAGATTTAAGGCCAAATATAGTATCTGATTTTGGGTTTTTTCCCTAGTTGATTGATTGAAAACTCTAGTTCATCTAGTTGAAGGACAGTGTTCATTAGTTGGAAGCAGGGTCGAAAGTTGGGTAGTGGAGGTTGGACAGATTCATGGTTGAAATCTAGATGGATTTAAAAAAAAAAAAAGGGAAACCTCCTGCCTGAAATCTAGATGGATGTCTAATAGAAAGTGAATGTGTTTGGGTAGAAACCCTCCATATTTTTGGTTGAAAGCTGCTTCTATTTTTTATGTGAGTGAGAATAGCAGGCACTGGCCGTTACAACGCTGTTGGAAAACCATTTTTCCATGTCCGCCGGCAAATGTGAAAAACGTAGGCCCTGTTCGGATCCTCTCCGCTCCCCCACTGCAGCTCCGGGAGCGGAGGGAGCGCGAGCACAAAAGCAGGGAGCGGCTTGAAACCAGCTCCTCGAGCGGAGCGGAGTTAAGGGACGGGAGAGCTTCCGAACAGGCAGGTAGTCGCTTAGCTCCAGGAAGGCACTAATGGAAATGTAGACGAATGCACTATCGATTGGCTAACACACAATTATGACATCATACTATAGGGTTATAGAGGCCACTCAAAATAGGTTCCTTACATCACGGACAAGACTGATAGACAAAGCAAACGAACAGATTAATTCTCGTGCCAAAACCTTGACTCACGTACCTTGCCCCAGAAGCCGGATACCTTGTCGTACCAATAGAAGCCAGGTCGGAGCCTGGAAGGAGGGCACGAGCATCCCTGCAGCAAAGCTAGCTCCTCCGGTGACAACTTAGCCCCATTAACGTAAATGTCCTCCGGGCGCAGCTGGTTCGCTGCGCATTCACGCTCGCTTCTCATGACGAGGTCCACCTCCGCCGCACTGATCAGTCGCCGCAGCACGCGTGAGCCTCGCCCCAGGGCATTCCGCCTCGACTCGGCCACGGGCCGCCCGATGCAGGACAAGCACTTGCGGCCCTCCGGCATGGACCCCATCGCCCTGAGCACGCAAGCCGAGCAGTACCGTGCGCCGCAGGCGAGGCACGCCTCCTTGTCCCCACGGCCCCAGAAGCCGCCTCCCTTCCCGCATCTGTAGCAGCCCCGAGACTTGGCTCCCGTTTGGTGGTTCCCCGCCTCGAAATGCGCCGGCGAGAGGGAGCCGCTGGATCGAGCGGCGGCAGGCAGGGCCTCGTCGGCGGTTTCGTCCTCGTCGTCGTCGTCCTCCTCCTCCTCGGATGAATCGAGGATGGAGCAGCTGGTCTCGGCAAAGGAGACGGTGGGCTGGTGGGGAACCGACGGCATCCCGGCCCCCTCCTCCTCCTCCTCCTCCTCCTTGTCGTCGTCATCGGCGTCAGAGGGGGAGGAGGGGAGCTCGGCGGAGTGGTGCGCGGCGGCGTGGTGGTTCTCGATGACGGAGGTCGGGGAGTCGGCGACCGCCTGGGCAGCACCACCCCCCGCGGGGTCCCCGGAGGAGCGAGGAGGCCCCGCCGCGTGCTGCTGCGCGTGGATGGCGGAGCAGAGGGAGGAGGGGGTGAGGGGCCGCACGACGGGGAGCGGCGAGGAGCCGGTGGGCGGCGGCGAGGAGGAGGAGGAGAGGGCGGCGAGCGGGATGTGGGAGAGGTCGAGCGGGATGGCGCGCGGGAGGGAGTAGGGGAGCGGCGGGCCGTCGTACTCCGCCGCGAAGGAGTACTCGGCGTCGCCGGCGACGGCGGAGGCCATGCGTGTCGGCGGCGGGGCGGGGCGGAGCACGAGGCTGGCTGGGGCTAGGGTTCGGGGAGGAGCGGCATGGGGGACGGGGGCGGGGAGGTGGGGAACCCTAGACGTGGGGAGAGGGGAAAGGTGGGGCGGAGAGAGTAGCTTTTTTGGAGCATGCGCGAGGGAGGGAGAGAGGATGGAGGAGGGAGGAGTCGTCGTGGGGAAGGAAGACTGCTAGCTGCTTTTGTCGTGCGCCGCGTCCACGGTGGACCAGTAGATCGTCGTCCCCTACCTGCTTCGACTGTGATGGGTAGCCCTGTGCGTTCGGTTTATTCGGTTTACATGATTCGGTTTATACGGTTTTTCGGTATGTACGGTATTAATACTTCGGTAAATACGGTATGAAATTAAAATACGGTTCGGTTTCGGTACATACTAAATTATTTCGGTATGGTTTCGGTATATACCATAAAAACCAAAGTTGACGCGAATTTGAAAATGACGTAATAATAATTTGCAAATTTATGACTCAAAACACATTCTATTTTACACAAATAGTATATGACTATATATATAAGTATATATGCATGCATTGATTCATCTGTTGATGGTTATGGACGTGCTTAGCATTTTAAAAAGAGAAAAATGACAATGTTACAAGAAAAATGTAGGTGCTTAGTAGTGAATTTGACTTATGTACAAGAAAAATGACAACTTGTATGGTTGTTCATCTCAAGAAATATAAATTTATCTTTTACTTCGGTTTATTCGGTTAACCATTCGGTTTTTCGGTATATACCATAAAAACCAAAGTTCAAATCGGTATGAAAAGTTCATACCATACCGAAACCAGAAACCATAAAAACAAAAAAATCGGTTCGGTTTGGTTTATTTTCGGTATGGTTTTTCGGTTCGGTTTTAAAATGCACAGAGTGAGTGATGGGCTCTCTTTTTTCCTTTCTTGGTGACCTGCAATGAGTTCCATTCTTATTTTAGTTTTGTGGGCAGATTATACTATCTCAAGTTTTGATGCAGATCATAGTAGACTAGAATTTATCTTATTTGTATGGTGGATATAAGCAAAGCATTAGCTTGAAACTTCCTTGCAAATTTTTATTTTTTAAAAACTTGCATTGTGCTTTTTTTGGGGCTTAAGCCCCTGCTCTCTAGCGGCATTGTAACAATGAAACCCTTGGTTGGATCGACATCAGAGAACGGGTTGTTGGTTCTCTTCCGCCCTTCGGCCCCGAGTCTACCTATCATGTATCAGAGTCCTAGACAGAAAACATGTCATGTCTCCCCTGTATGATAGCCAACGATTCGACTTGTCAAACGCAGAAGTCAAGTATGATACCATTTGCATTACCTGTGAAGTGTGGATATATAAGACACCTAGAAGTTTATCATCGTAATTTATTCGGTGCACTAGATAACTTGCCTTGATCAGTTCTCACGTCAACACATTTTCGGTAATAAAATACTTGTTGATGTGTGTCGATATGACTAGTACAATTATTATTGCAATAAAATAGCCATTGTTTATAATGAGATGGACATCGCTTTTTGCGATATCTGAATCGACCACAAAGTAGTTCCACTTCTCCAAAAAAAAAAACTCTTAGTTGATGGACCGGTTGGCGAGGAGCTCCTCGCCCTTCATGAGAATATCATCATTGGATGCATAATCCTTTTTCAAGGGACTTCTCATGAACATGTGGAAGTGGTTGGGCATGTATTTTGGGTATGCTTTAGCGTACATAAAGGGTCTAATCACCCAACCGATAAAAATAATCTTGATTAATATATACGGATGAAAATACTTTTTAGCCAGATTTAGGGTGTCTGTACTAATCTTCACTTTGTGATCCTCACAATGCTAGGAGCAGTAATGGGCATGTACTCAGGTCGTCAATGGGCAATAGCATAAAACTCAAAAAAAAAGAATAAGAAATATAACAATACAAGCACTCGCGCGAGGGTCATAGCATCCGTTGAATTGGATGTATATAGACATATGATGTTTGTATTTTCTTTCTGAATTGGATGTATATAGATATGTTTTGATATATTTGTTCACTAACTTTGGCTTATGTATGGTTCATATTAAAATATGCAAAACATCTTATATTTGTAAATGGATGGAGTACTATTTACGGCAATTAGACAATTAAGAATCAATAAGTATTCACTTAAGCGACATATTCTAAGTTGAACATCAATGACATGCCTTAGGTTAATAATAAACTAAACAACTGGGATTTTGACCTCGGTGTCTAGTTTTAAGCGCCCAGTTGAAAATGTTCTTAGATCCACTCACCAGGGGATGTTGGGGCGTGAGGAATTGATGTTTGTTTATTGACGGGTGGCTGGAGCCAATGTAGGGCCTTTTTCATAAGCATGTTCACAATGGAACCAGATCCTCTAACATTGATAAGGAATGTTAGAGACGCTAAAGTATCCTAATTTTTCTTCTTTCTATCCGTATGATTAAGACTAAATGACTTAAATTAATTTGTAAATTGATGATCTATTGTGTACATTTATAGTAATTACATACAAACAAATTGATGATGAAATAAAATTAATTTTGAATTATTTATATCCATAGTAAATATCAACAATAACAACCCGTTAACTACGTATTAACAATCCCTAACTTTCCTTCTTTATTTTATACTAGACTAGCACTGTAGCACCGTGACTTTTCTTCCGAATGTTAGAGGATTCAGTTCCGTTCACAATGTAGCAACGACAATTTGCTTTAGCCGTGTTGTCTAGGAATATGTAAACTGTATCCATCCAGTAGTAAAAAAGATGTAACGAGCCAAAAAACATTGACATGGTCAATCATGTGTCATGCACACTATGCTGTGTGGATCGTGGCTATGAAACATTAAAGCAAACATCTGAGTTCATGTGAGCCGTGCCCCGTGGATCGTGGCCGTAGCACGTTCAGGCGAGGAGCAGTATTTCAGAAGGAACATGCGCAATAATTACAAAATGACTAGCCATGCAACGCATTCAGCAACGAGCACTGTTCCGCAAGCAAAGCACGTGCGTGTTTTTCCTTTCTTTTCGCTTTCACAGCCCGAACCAGATTTTAAACAAAGGCGGCCCGTGCCGTGCCGCAACGGTCTGGACCCACCTGCAGCCCCCGCCCCATGGACCGCGACCACCCAACAGCGAGAGACGGGACGGGACGGGACGGACGGGCGACGCGCCACAGCGACTCAAGCGAGTGACCACCGTCCCCGGTCTCTGCCCAGCAATCCGGAGCGAGAGCGCGGGGCGAGGCGAGGCGAATCGACCGGTGGGCCCGCGGCCGGCGAATCTTCCGCGTGGGGCCCGCAAAAGGGACCGAATGACTGACCAGACCGGTCCTGCCCCGACACGACCGGGCCGCGTCCTCCCTCCCGTACTCCTCCCGTGCCTCCACCGGCGGGCGTGGGACTGGTCGGTGGGTCCGGACACTTCTGGTAGTGGGGCCCACGGGATATTTTATGCCTGCGGGTGCGGGGGAATGATTTGCGGTTGGACCGGGCGTGCGTGTGCGTCACGGACGGGGAGCCAGCCGGTGGGTCGAGCGAGATTTTTTTTTTGAGACAGGTCGAGCGGGAGATGGGCTCTCGAAGAACTCTCGTCGCTGCACTTGCACAAACATGGGCCGATGCTGCTACACTTCTACTTCCAGTGCACAGACATATTTTTATATCTCATGAATATTTTTTAAATAGGCGGGCCAGATCTGGAATGCGCATCTCGTCTCTCTAAGCCTACGTAGCCGCCGCGGCGACTAGGGTTTTCCTACTCCGGCGCCGTTCGTCGCCGTCGAGGATCCGGATAACCTGCCTGCGCATCCCAACCATCCCACGCCTGCGCTCGGGCTGATCAAGGGGTCGGCTTTGTCCTTCCACCCGGCCTCGGTGCGGTGCGGCGATCTAGGGTTAACTGCAGCCATGGCAGGAGCGACTTCTTCCAATGGAGGGGGGAGTACTAGTTCAGGTAGAAGGAAGGGGAAGACTCCGATCGACCTGGAAGCGGCGATGAGGAACATGAAGTTGAAGGAGACGGAGCTGGATGACGTGATAGTTGGCGATGAGGAAATTGCAGAACTGTCCAAGGAGTCCCGATGGCTAGCGGTAGCACGGGTGAACACGACGAAGTACTTCAGTGCCGAGTCCTTCAAGAACACAATGATTTTCGCATGGAGACTTGCCCACGAGCCAGATATCCGCGAGGCAGATAACAATCTGTTCGTCGTCAACAAAGTTATGCACCAGGGCCCTTGGATCTATAGGGGACTTATGGTGGCAATTGAGGAGTATGATGGCAAAGGTAAACCAGATCTAGTTCAGCTTGACCGAGTCCATGTGTGGGCGCAGATTCATGATACCCCGGAGCTCTACAGGAAGGAGATAATTGTAGACCAACTGGCTCGTCGCATAGGTCAGGTAAAGAGCGTGGAGATGAACCCTAACCGAGTCTTTGAAGGCAACTATGTTAGGGTCCGGGCGAAGATTAAACTAGCTGATCCTTTGGTGCGGTTTGCCCCATTGAACATCAAAGGGGAAGGGCGAATTCTCTTGCCAGTAAGATATGAGAAGATAGGCTTCTTCTGTGAAGTCTGTGGCGTCCTAGGCCATTCCATGGAAGAGTGCGGCGATGGGGTTCACAGCCCCGAGGAGGTTGAATACGGGGAGTGGATGAAAGCAACCAGGAGAGCCATGCCGGATAACCAGAACCGTGACCCGAGCTGGAACAGGGGGAATTCCACACGAGGACGTGGACGAGCCCGTGGTGGCGGCCGCGGAAGAAACAATGGAGCCAAGAAACGATCATCTGAGGACGCCGGTCTAGGTGAGGAAATTGACAAAGATGGTGATGATGATCTCAAAGATACGGCTGAGAGCCCTCTCAAGGACAAGGGCGTTGATGTTGGGACCGTCCGGCCACAGACCACGGTTAGTCGCAAGTTGAACATGGATAAGCAGGCTGATGAGAGCATCAGAGGTGGCTCGCTTGATGCATCTGTGCAAGGGGCCAGTGTTGTCCCTCCTCCTCCACCACCTTATGTTACCCCAAGGGATAGAAAGAAGCAAAAGCAAGGTAGTTCCCCAAACAAAAGCAATATGGACAGCGTGGCGGGCTCCTCTGAGGAGCGCCGCCGGGTCCAATGAGTCTCTCATGCTGGAACTGTCGCGGGGCGGGCAAACCCGCGACAGTTCGAGAGCTTCGCGATTTCGCGAGGCAGTTTGCCCCGTTGGTGCTTTGTATTGTTGAAACTCAACTCCCGAGAGATAGAGTGGAAAACTTAGCAAGCACCCTAGGTTATGATAATTCATTTGCTGTTAGTAGCTCTGGTAGGAGTGGTGGTCTCGGTATTTTTTGGAATAATGAAATAAAGATTGAAAATTTTGGTTACTCTGCTTATCACATAGATGCTCATGTTACTTTGCCTGGTGCTTCTCCATGGCGGCTCACAGTGATGTACGGTGAAGCACAAGTCAGTGATAGAGGCAAGACTTGGGACGTGTTGAGATCTCTCGCTGAGGATGACGGTCTGCCATGGGTGTGTTTCGGTGATTTCAATGAAGTACTGAGTCTGAATGAACATGACGGGATTGGTCATCGGTGCATGACACAGGTGAATGGTTTTAGGGATGCTGTTGACACATGTGGCCTTATTGATCTAGGCTTCTCGGGAAACAACTGGACGTTTGAAAAGAGAGTAGCCGGAGGAACATACACGCGAGTGCGTCTTGATAGGGCACTTGCCACCCCATCGTGGTCCAGCATGTATCCAGGAGCAGTTTTATCTCACAAATCTGCCACCACATCGGACCACATACCGATATTGCTACAACTATCACCGGTAGATGATCAGCCACGGCAAGCTAGACCCTTCAGATATGAGATGATGTGGGAATCTCACGAGGGTTTCCAGGCGACAATTGAACAACACTGGCAAGGCCCAGGAGCAACCACGGTTGCGGAACTATGTGCAAAAATTAAAACGCTCTCAACAAATCTGAAACACTGGGACCGAACTACGTTTGGCAGTGTGAAGGAGGAGATTCGATCTCTAAAGCTTCAGCTAGAGAGCATGCGTGCTGACCCGTCGAGGACGGCACCTACTCGTCAGGAAGAGAAAGTAAAAGATCGCCTGATCGAGCTCTATCACAGAGAGGAGGTAATGTGGCGTCAGAGATCGCGAATAACATGGCTGGCGGCGGGTGATAAGAACACCAAGTTCTTTCACCTACGGGCCAGCAGGCGGCGCCTTAAGAACAAGATAAAATGTCTGCTGAGACATGATGGAACTACAGTAGAAGATGCAACAGAGATGGAGTGCATGGTCACGGCCTTCTACAAAAATCTGTTCACATCAGAGGGGACAATGAATATGCATGAAGTAATTGACGTGGTTCCTCGCAAAGTCACAAACGAGATGAACCAGCGGCTGATGAGCGAGTACAACAGAGAGGAAATTAAAACGGCGTTGTTTCAGATGGCCCCTACTAAAGCTCCAGGATCTGATGGGTTCCCTGCGCATTTTTTTCAGAAAAATTGGGAGCTCTGCGGGGATGAAGTGGCTACTATCATCTTGAAAATCCTGAGGGGTGAGGAAGATGTGGAGGAGCTGAATGATACTATCCTCGTCCTCATCCCCAAGGTAACAAATCCCATACTTCTGTCACAGTTTCGCCCTATAAGTCTATGCAATGTACTCTATAAGATTGCATCGAAGGTTATGGCAAACAGGCTCAAGACCATCCTTCCTATGATCATATCGGAGGAGCAATCGGCCTTTGTGGCGGGAAGGCTTATCACGGATAATATCATCTCCGCGTATGAGTGTTTAAATTTTATGAAGAGGAATAGATCTAAGAGGAATGGGTTTTGTGCCCTTAAACTTGACATGATGAAGGCCTACGACCGTTTGGAGTGGGACTACCTCCGTGCTATCATGTCCAAACTGGGTTTTGCACCGGCTTGGGTCAACTCAGTTATGAGGATGGTATGTTCAGTCAAATTCTCGGTTATGTTCAATGGAAAAAGACTGGAGAAATTTACACCTTCACGAGGACTCCGACAGGGGGATCCAATATCACCTTACCTATTCTTGTTGGCAGCAGAGGGCCTTTCGAGCCTTTTAAAAAACCAGACAGAGTCATCTCCAGTGCATGGGATCAGAGTGGCAGATACGGCTCCGCCGGTAAGCCACCTTCTTTTCGCAGATGACAGCCTGCTGTTCGTCAAGGCTAGTGTTGAGGGAGCTATTCAGGTATCCTCTTTGTTGGAATCATACTGTAATGCTTCTGGACAGAAAATAAACTTGGACAAATCTTCAGTGTTTTTTAGCAAAGGCTGCTCGCAGGGTGTTAAAGAGAGCATGAAAACTACCCTGAATGTTCATAATGAGAGTCTATCAGAGAAGTACTTGGGCATGCCTACGGATGTAGGGAGCAGCAAAAACGGGGCTTTCAAATATTTGAAGGATAGAGTCTGGAACAAAGTAAAGGGATGGATGGAAAAGGTGTTGTCATCCGGAGGAAAAGAAGTACTTATAAAGTCTGTCGCTCAATCTATCCCGGTATACTCTATGGCTTGTTTTAAGCTGCCTCGGGGCCTCTGTCTTCATATCAACTCCATCATACGAAAGTTCTGGTGGGGGAGTAAACGGGGCGAAAGGAAGACAAATTGGGTCTCCTGGGAGAAGATGACAAGGCCGAAATATGAAGGTGGATTGGGTTTTCGAGACATCGAGCTGTTTAACCTCGCTCTGCTGGCAAGACAAGCGTGGAGAATCCTACAAACACCTGAATCCCTAAGTGCAAAAATTCTGAAAGCGCGCTACTTTCCAACGACAGACTTTCTTGACGCATCCCTAGGTAACCAACCATCACAAATTTGGCGAGCGATCGTGGAGGGCAAGGAGATCCTATCGCAGGGTCTCATCAAACGCATAGGTGATGGTCGGGATACATTGATATGGCAGCATAACTGGATACACAAAGAGGCGTCACTCAGACCTATAGTATGCTTGAGCCAACATCGGCCGCAGTTCGTGTCTGAACTCATTGACAGCGCAAATGCCAGGTGGAAGCAGGAAGTAGTTCGTGCAACGTTCCTTCCAATTGATGCGGAGGTGATCCTCAATATTCCGCTAGCCACAAGACACTGCAGAGATTCTTGGGCTTGGGCTCATGAACATAAGGGTGCCTTCTCCGTCCGCTCGGCATATCGGATGCTAATCAATACGAAGCTCAGGCGGGAGGCTTGGCTCGAAGGACGATCCGGCCCGGCTGACAGGCAGAGAGAGGAAGCCAGCTGGTCCAATATCTGGAAGGTTGCGGTGCCGTCAAAACTGAAGGTATTCCTGTGGAGACTTGCACAATGCTCTATACCCACGGCGGATGTACTCCGTCATCGGAACATGTCCACATCGTCGCGGTGTGCCATCTGTGGAGAGGAGGACTCATGGATGCACTCACTCATAACGTGCACAATGGCGCGGTGCGTGTGGGCGCTAGATGACCCGGAGTTGGTTGAGCATATCATCGCAACAGCAGAACCGAATGCAAAGGCTTGGCTTTTCAGTATGCAAGAATCGATGCCGCATTCCGAGTTCACGAAGCTAGCTGTGACACTATGGGCTATATGGGGTGCACGGCGTAAGCTGATCCACGAAGGGGAGCACCAGAGCCCCATGGGGACTCACTCATTTATCAAACGCTTTCTCGCAGATTTGAGTATTGTTTCTATGTCACATGAAATAATGAAGCCGAGAACAGCCCCAGAGCGGCCGCCTGTGTGGATTCCACCACCGGCGGGTCATCACAAGGTTAATGTCGACGCTGCTATATGTAAACAACCTCCTGTCGGGGCCATAAGTGCGGTTTGCCGGGATCAATCAGGAACTTTTGCTGGGTCAGCATCGGTGGTATTCCATGGCATGACTGATCCACATATTCTGGAAGCTTTGGCATGCCGCGAGGCTATTGCATTAGACAGGGACCTTGCACTTACTCATTTGAAGGTAGCTTCTGATTGCCTTGCCGTGGTCAAGGACATACATACTGGCACTATGGGTACAATCGCTCCAATTGTGGAGGAGATCATCGACTCGAGTAGGGAGTTTCAGTCTTGTTCTTTCGTCCATGAGAGACGTCTCTCCAATAAGGAGGCTCATGGCTTAGCTCGACATGCTTTACATTTAGGGGAGGGTCGCCATGTATGGCTGTTACACCCTCATGATACTGCTATTATTCCTGTAATTCGTTCTATTGAGCAATAAAGTAAAGCATGTTCTTCAAAAAAAATAAATATTTTTTAAACAAATTGTGCGTTTTATGTTTTCATAAACACTTTATGTTATTTTTTTAAATGGTACAAATATATTTTTTATATGCTATGGTTTTTTAAATGCCCGAACAGTTTTATACGTTTTATGAAGATTTTTTTAAATTTCATGAACATTTTGATTGAATGGTATGGATGTCTCTTAGATGTCATGAACATTTTTTTTATAAATGTGTGAATGTTTTGTTGTAAAAGTCATGAACATTTTGCTGAAAATGTGCAATTTTAAGAACCATTGATGATTTTTTTATACAGGCGGAACACTTTTTACAAACCTGATGATCATTTTTAGTACATGATGACCATTTTCTAAAATACATGAGGAACACACGATATTGTATCTAGATATGTTATGTCAATATACTTAAATAAGAAAAATAGTGTATTTAACTACCACATGATAGTACATTAGACGTGGACATTACGTCCACTGAGGATGTATTTTTCCTAATATAGGAAATGAAAGAACAAAAAGTTCCCATGAAAACCACAATCACCCCCAGCCCCCAACCCACCCACCCACACACACTTCTGGTCTTTTTAACTCTTTTTTAGGGGTTGCTCTTTTTAATGCACTAGATAATACCCCGCGCGTTGCAGCGGGAATTGGTTGAAATATATTTCAATGATAATCGACTGTATTGGTCCCTAGCATTTGATAACCATCCTCACCAATGTGAAAGTAACATGTTATCGAATTATCTATAAAAGGGAACAATGTTTGGTTAGGAAATTAGAATCAATACAAATAACCACTACAATTAATTTGGAGCCGCATTAGTGACAAAATTGACATATTGAAATTGCAACGTATGGCAGAAAAATGAGGAATGGAGTCGACCAAAGAGGACGATGTGCAGAATTGCAGTCCCTGTGTACTTCTAAAAGAATATTGAAAATTGAATGACCTGGTGACCCGGTGGACTCATCTGTATGGGCGTTCCTTCTGGGCCAAAAAGAGAAAACCTCCACCATGGTTGAGGCCTTGCCCGGCGGCACACTAATGTGTTCATTCCATGATAAAAAGGAAAAAAAATGAAAATTAGATGACATGGTGACCCGGTGGACTCATGCAAAAAACAAATACCTCCACGCCATGGCTGAGGCCCTGCCAGCGATGCACCAATGATCGAGTTCCTTCCAGGATGAAAAGAAAGCCAACTTCAGATTAGAAACCCATCAGCCGCTTGATTGTGCTGGAACCGGCCGGCAGAAATCGATCACCCCAATAGCTGCGCAGATACCTAGTCAGGACGGGGACAAGCATGGGGAGTGGAGGACCAGCGGAGGTGAACATACCCCTAGAGAATCCCAGAGAGCCGCCGAGGCGAGCAGTCGTTCCCTGACGCAGAGATCGGCTCCCAGCCGCCATAGCGAGGGTAGAAAACTGGTGTTCTTTTTTATGAGGGAGAGAGGGGTCGATCGCTTTGTGTTTTTTTTCAATGATGAAGAGATGTGTCCGTGGGTTACTACTGGAAGTGGAAATGAAGAGAAGGCAGGTGTACAGTCGAACGCTGGTGATGAAACGTTGCATGTTAAGAGTCACAATACGTGCCATTCAGCATTGTAGAAATGGTAGAAAACAAAACGTTTAGAAACGAATGGGCTGCCATGTAGACATGGCAGGGTCGCTGAGGTGGATAGGTTGATGAGGTGGATTGGCTGCATGCATTGCTTAATGGGACGTTGATGTGGACGCTTTGCATGTTGAGAGAATTGGGACCAATTTCTTAAGAATGTAAGATGTGATGACACTACCAAGTCCTGAAAGAAAAGTGAAAGAATACAAAGGTGAAAACTCTGACATACTAAAATACGAAGAAATACTTGGCCATTAGAATCTGGCAACACCCTATTGGTCCCCACCTTGGTGCTAGGTAACTCCTCCATTTGAAAAAACGGATTTGCTATTTCTCAGGTGCCTGAAATTTCTTTTCGTGCCAGTTACTTTTTTCCTTCTTTCTTCCCTCTTGACCGGACCTCGGCGTAGAAGAATTAGCCCCACCATCTATATGAGGGTGTGAAGTCATGACCCTATTATCTATCTTAGGGGTGTGTGTGTGGGGGGGGGGGGATGTGCAGGGGATCGTCAGAGGTTTTCATGAGTGGTGCCGGGCTTAGGGCATCTCCAGCCGCGCCCCCAGGAAGGCCTCCCCAGGCGATTTTTTTCGCGCCGGTGCCGAAAAAACGGCCCAGTCGCGCCCCCAGGAGCCCGATTTTCGCCGGCTTGGGCCAAAAACAGCGCCGGCGGACCCAGGCCGAACCCGGCGCGCCGGGGGGCGCCCGGGGGCGCCGGGGCGAGCTGTTTTGGCGCGAAAAAGCCGCGGGCCAGCCGCGTCAGCGACTCGGCGCCTCGTCTTCCCCCAACGGCCTCGGTTCCCGCGGGGAATCAATGGCAAGGCTGCCGCCGGTCAGCCTTGCCATTGATTCCTCACGGGCGGCGCGTCACGGAACGGCGCGTCGACGCCTCCCCTCCCTCGCACGCGTACACACGGGCGCGGCACGACTATAAAAGCCGGTGGCCTCCACTCGCCTGTACCCGCCCCTCGCCGCCGGTGAAGACGGAGCCGGGGCTGGCGCCGGTGAAGACGGAGCCGGGGCTGGCGCCGGTGAAGGCGGAGTTCGAGGACGACGACGCGGCCCTAGAATGGGCGCGCCAGGACTCCATTGCGATGGAGAAGGCGCGCCGGGAGAAGGAGAAGGAGCGCCAGTGCGCCGCCCTACGCCACTTCGAGGAGCGCCGACGCGGCCGCGATGAAGGCGGGGTCGTCGTCTTATGCGACAGCGACGACGACGACGACGCGCCGCCGCCAGTCCGCCATGGCGATGCCGGGCAGGGGTCCAGTAGGGGTGCCCGCGTCAAGGAGGAGAAGGCCGACGACGACAATGGCTGCGACGACTTCAGCCCCTTTCTTTTTTTAGATTAGCTTAATGTAATGAAAATACGCGAATTTCACCGAAAATTGCCATGTTTGACCGAAATTTAACTAGTTTTTATCATAACTTCGCCGAACGGTCCTCCTTTTTTTAATACGCGCCTGGGGGCGACCCTAGGGGCCGACGGCTGGGGACCGACTCGCCCTCAGAGCCATTTTTTGTGCCGGCTCACCCCCAGGCGGCGCTTTTTGACGCCCCTTGGGGGGCCAACGGCTGGAGATGCCCTTAGAGGGATGGCTGGGGTGTTGCCTAGCAACGATGGCGGGGGAGGTTGATGGGAGGGCGGGGTGGTGCGTGGTAGCGCCTGCCGGCCGCGGGTGGTTGAAATCGACGGTTAGGGTGGGGTAGCTTGAGCGTTCGGGGGAGGAAGAAGATGAACAATACCTCGATCAATTCTGGACGTTTGGATGAAGATATAGCGGTCCATATAAAAAGTGATTGACGCAACTGTTTTTTTCAAGCACATGACAAATAGAGTCTCCCTAGAAAGAAAACATTTCTTCCTCCAAGCAACAACGTATTCACCTAGCTCGATGCTAGCACCCAGATGCACCGTCACCAGAGCCTATAAACATTCAACGGCTCTTTGGACTCTACATAGGCGAATGCTTGGTGGACATACCCTGTGGCAACGTGCGTGCCCTTGTTGCACTCGCTGATCTGAACCATGCCATGCCGCGACCTGTGAGTGTATAGAACATGTTTCCCGCGCGCATACCCGCGCGTCAGCACATGCTCGCTGTGCGCGAAGTGCGGCAGCAGGAGCTTCTGCGGCGGCCGCACGTTCATCTCCACGCGGTACCAGCGCCTCCACCTCTGCTCCCGCCTCGCGCTCTCCAGAACCCACACGTCTGTCCTCTCCAGCGCCGGCGAGTCGTGGATGATCGCCATGCCCAGCCTCCCGTGGACCTCCGCCAGGCGGAAGCGGCTGCCGGGCCTGATCGGCAGCGGCACCGGCAGCGGCTTGACGGACGCGACGCGCTCGTGCTCGTGCTCGAGGTCGAACTGTTGGAATTGATCTCAGGCAGTTATTGACTGAGAGAAAAGGGGGAGTCTTTTCCCACGATGGTGTTCTGATCGGGCACACCCAGAACCAACGTTTGGTTTCGGTCCCTGGCCCATAAGCCCCTCTCATATATAAAGAAGAGTCACGTACCTCTTGAGGAGAGTACACACATAAGTACGAGTTAAACCTCTAAGTCCAACTACCGATCCTAAAAAGAGGGAGCTGATGACCAGAAGACCGTCTACCACCGCCAGCCGCCGCAAGGTCTGTGTTGGCGGCGTTCCTGCTGCCATCTGCATCATTCAGCTGCTGCCTTTCTCTTCCCCGACAATCTCCTGTTGCTGGAGATCACAAGGTGCAGCCATGGTCTACACAGGGGGCTGCATCGGGCAGCCGCCATGGGATTTCTCCAAGCACCTGTAAGTCCTCACGCTTCCACATAATGCTGTTGATCTAGTCAGAGATTAGGCCCTTACGTTGACTACCCTAAGGCTATTTTTTCATGACATTGGTATCTTGAGCCTACCTAATCTGGCTAGAACACTAATTAGGGCTTCCAAACGTTAATCCCAAGTTAAGTGGCCAAATTGTATATGGTCAAACTCAATGGCCTAATAGACCTATGATAAACCATAATGATCATGTTTAATCTTGATGGTTTCGGTTAATGATGTGGTAGTCCTGATTAATCAAGTGCATCTCTTATTTTATTTTATTTTACCCATATGTTATGATCAGTGCTACGTTCACTAGTTAGCAGTTTTTCTGATAATTTTAATGTTCATGATTATATAAAGCGAATGGTTGATGCAATTACGTCTTGATCCGAATCAAGTTACCATTGTATAGTCAACAAGGCATTGACTCTGTTAGTAGCAAAGGGGAGAGGGATTGCAAAATGATGAGAAACTATAATGGCAAATTTCCCCCAATCATGAAACCCTGACCCCAATTGCGAACCATATAGAAAAGGATAATCCCCTGATTCCCAAAGTTCGTCCCCAAATCCAAATCCCCAATTTTTGAAGCCCAAAAAATGTTGAAATTAAGACTAAGCGAAAGGGATTTGAGGCTTATCTACTGATCCCACGACGCCGCCGTCTCTATTGATGACCGGCGGAAAGAAATGGCCAGCGGCGCCGCCCTATTGGACGCGAATATTGTGTGGCCAGTGCGCCGCGCAAGTCGTCGTAGACCAGCAAACGACAGGCATCGGCGGCCGCCTTCGCACCTTGGCACCGAGCGCCTTGTGCGCGTCGCCGGCGCAGACCGGCTCCTGATCTCACCATGTGCTCGACACGGCTAGCGCCGTTCGGCGGAGGAGCGCGCGGCCTTGAGGCCAGGCACGCTGCTCCGACGAACGGGGATGTCGCACCGCCATGGCCGGCGTGCCTCTCGTCGCCGCCATTTTTGCCTATCCTATGGTAGCCGAGGAAATCAGGGGAGACAAGGGGAAATGCCGCTAGGTTTTGATTCTGTGCATTTTTTGCTCCGCCCCTGGAGGATCAGAGCCGTTGTCTTGATCCAACGACGAGGCCGACGCGCAGCTCAGAACGGCCCTTCCGGAGCTTAACAGGCCCCTTTCGCAGCTGGGCTCAAGCCCATGTTGACTTAGCCTTGCAGGAAACGTTTCTGGTTATTGTTATTGTCTGCTAGGCTGGGCCGAATGAATTAAGAGTAGTCGTGGGTCGGTTTGAGCCAAGAAAATTATGTCCTGCGCGTTTTTTTTCTTTTATTCTGTGCTTTTCTGTAATTATGATTATTCTAAGACTGTCTTATGCACTGTTATAGATAGACAATTGCCAGAAACATTATGTTGTTAATTGTGTTTTAATTTCTTAGTAAAATGGAACCAACGAGAAGTTTTGCTTAGAAAAATTAATGCACAATTTATGTTTATGTGATTTTCATGGCAATCCTTAAATGATGAAAATTTATTAATAGAAAGCCATGGATTATTATAGGTCAAATTATGTTTAAGGAATTTTATGCAGTTTTAGTGCATTTGTTAAGTTAATAATAATGTTTTTTGCACTAAAAGTTTGAAATTGCCTATAATTACGTTTAAATTTTCTAAATAAAATGGAACCAACAGGAAATTTTATTTTGGAAAATTTAATGTGAAATTAATGTTGATGTCATTTAGTGGCACCTTTTATGGTAATTACTTTTCAAGTATTTTTTTTAATGTTGACGTGTTAATGTTAGAATATTGAGCATTCTAAGTCACTTAATTAAGTTTCTAAACATTTTATTTGGAAGCTTTATTTGAGTGTGAAGTTTGTGGTGATACCATCCTAATGGCATTTCTTTCTAATGTGCCGAGGCCACCTCAAGAAGAATATGATGGTCGCATGGTTTGGTTTTCCGCATTGCACTATGTGTCATAATAATATTGCGGCGATGTGTCTATTGTGCAAAACTGAAGTTTTCGAATGGTGCATTTCATGCCATTTTATTACGATATGCATCATTGAAATATGCATAAAGCCTCAAAATAATGTTTAGGGGATTTGTTTTTTTTCAAAGTACATGTTGTTTCCAAATATTGTTATTTTGTGAATCCTTATGAAAATTTGTGTCCAAATTTATTGAAAATGTTATGATATTCTGGCGATAATATTAATGTTATTTTTAGACCAATGTAAGTTTATATTTATATGTTAATTCCAATGTCAGTTTCATTGTATGTCATTGAGAATTTTAATGATAATTTTGACAATCTTTTTATTGATATTTTCAATGTCCATTAAGTGTCAAATTTTAAATTCAAGATGTCTAAAGCGCGTTATGAATCCTCATATCCTATGATACAATGGATTGCGCATATTGTAGCTTTATATTAATGATGGTTATTAATTTAGTTAATGTTCTTGCTGGTCATTATGTGATTTATGTCTCTCTAATCAAAATGGAACCAATGAGAAGTTTTGATTAGAGATTTAATGAGCAAAATTCATAATGACATTTGATGATATTCCGACCAATATTAATTATTTCCATGTGTAATTTATGAATGAATAACATCATTTTCCGTTTTTTGTCCAACGGTAATACGGATTAGAAGAACAACTAAGTTTTTTATTCATCTCGTTGCATGGCTAATTCATGCTTGATGTTTTGCTGTGATGTTCATAATGATGTATCTTTTTATGTATAACAATGGACATTAATAATGATGCCAAATTTCCATTTTGGCATAGACAAACCTGATGTAAATAATTTTCCCACATGAAGAGTGGAGAACATTGTCACATGTAAGGAATCTCCCAAAGTTTTCTGCTACTAAGGTTAAAGGATGTTAATCATGATGTTGAGGCAAACATTGGGAGAGGTCTCAAGATGCATGTGACATCATGCTCATTACTAATGCAATGGAGTTTAAAGTCAAAACTATTGGATTTATTCCACTAGGATTTGGAGATACTTAATCTCCAGCTTATTGATGATGTTTGATCATGCTCCTGGTCATTGGAGAATTTTTCTCTCTCTCTCGAACAGATAACATGATTTTGCATGTTATTAAGTCAACTCCAATTATGTAATGTTAGTCCCACCCTAGGGTGAAACAAGTTATTTTTCATGGAATGAATCATTTATAATGATTGCTATGTTACAATTAAAGATGTAAGAGAAGTGCATATAATGAGACCGCAACGAAATTGTGGTTTTAAACCACATTTCGAGGGGGGGAATGGAAGTCTCGTTTAATATGAGATATCACGTTCACTTCTCCTACTTAGATCATAGCATATACAACTAAGCAAAATATGTATGTTCATTCTCTAATTAAGATGGAACCAACGAGAAATCTTGGTTGGAGAATTTATGAAAATCACACTAATGTTAATTTTCTGATTAAGATGCAACAAGTCTTATTAGAAATCTGAATGAAATCACACTAATGTTCTGACTCCTTTTATTATGGTTGTGTAATTACCCTTGTGAATAATGTATGAAGCACACATTGATGCTAAATTGGCAAGTTTGCTAGTCTAATGTCTATTATGATATTACTGTAACATGTGACTTGTGGTTATATTTCCGACCAACGTCGTTTGTAATCATGTGGCATAGTTCATTAAGTTCTTTTCCATCTTCTGCCCAACGGTGTTGTGGTTTAGAACCGAGATGATTTTTATCAAGATTTTGGATATATTTTCCAACTTCTAAATGAAGTGATCATCAGGAACCTGGAGCATATGAACATAAATCTTAAGGATAACTCCATTAGATCTTTGTTCATATGCATCAGGTAACTTCAGAAGATATACCCATTGCAACACTTAATGTTGAGACTTAATAATTTTCTTGTGATTTATAATGTGTGTGAATGATCATCGTAGAGGCTTGTGTGATAATGAACTCTAATGATGTATGGAATTCAGTAGAGTTTCCTCAGTAAATTGTGGTGACACTTGTGTTATTATTATAACATGCTCTTGTGTTGACTAAGTTAATGATGTATGTATGACTCAACCGTCAGGTTTTGTCAAATAGATGAAGTTAACATAAGGTATGTTTCCTCAAGAAATTCAATTATGAAATAAGATGTGCATTGGGACAAGGGTGAGTAAGTTCACTAAATGTGAAGACGGAATATTTTTTGGTAGGCCAACAAATTTCTATCTTCTACTGACATAAAGGATCTTGGTGATGCCTTATGCTTTCTTTCTATCGAGTTTCGCTAAGATATACGTCCAAAAGGAGTATAAGTTCTATTATGATGACATACGTTGATAGAGTACGAATGAAAATATTATGGGGTAGTAATCTATCTCACCTGCTACTAAAATCAAGGGCGACAAAGGTGGACATTCTAGTGTCCGAGGAACCATTATGAACTGATCAGATAATGTCGGTTCCTTATACTTCAGTTGTCAGAAGCAATATGTGTATTCAAGTATGAACACGCCCTTGCTTGTGATCGGGATAATTGGCAAATATACAAGTAAATCCAGAAATGGACCGCTGGGAAAGCCGTTAAAAGTCTTGTAGATATGTAAGACAATAAAGTTTACATGCTCACTAATAAGAAGTCTAATAACCTCGATATTCTGGGTTATTCGGACATTGTTTCTGCGAGATGTGTGGATATTAAAGTTTCCACATCATGTAACATCCTCACTCTCGCATATGGAGCTATATTGTGGAAAAGCTCCATAATGACACTGATGGCATTAGAAATAATGCACTTAATGATGTGGCATGTTAAGAGGCTATTGGGCAGGTTGTATGTCAAGAAGTTTTATTCCCGAAATTAAGGTGGTAAACAACATTTCTAAACTACCTACTGCATTATGAACACGCAGTTTTCTATGCGAGTAACAACAAGTCAAGTGGTGTTGCCAAAACCATTGACAATATGTTACATGTTGTGAAAAATAGAATCCAGGATCCAGCTAATAATGTTAAGTATATAAAAATGAATTGTATGTTTTACGGATCCATTTATCGAAGGCTTACCACCCATTATTTTATGATTATTTTGCCGGCATGGGTTCCGAAAGCCTTTTGATCCTAGACAATAGGACCGTCAAATAAACCAACTCCCATAAAGTAAAATGTTATCCATTTCGAGATAGAATACTATACTATAAGTACCGAGGTTCAGTGACACTTCTTTGGTTATTGTAACACTTTACTTTGGTATATTATTTCTATTAAGAGTGGGATTATGTTAATTGTTAGCCTTACAATCAAGGGGGAGAATGTTCGAATTGATCTCAGGCAGTTATTGACTGAGAGAAAAGGGGGAGTCTTTTCCCACGATGGTGTTCTGATCGGGCACACCCAGAACCAACGTTTGGTTTCGGTCCCTGGCCCATCAGCCCCTCTCATATATAAAGAAGAGTCACGTACCTCTTGAGGAGAGTACACACATAAGTACGAGTTAAACCTCTAAGTCCAACTACCGATCCTAAAAAGAGGGAGCTGATGACCAGAAGACCGTCTACCACCGCCAGCCGCCGCAAGGTCTGTGCTGGCGGCGTTCCTGCTGCCATCTGCATCATTCAGCTGCTGCCTTTCTCTTCCCCGACAATCTCCTGTTGCTGGAGATCACAAGGTGCAGCCATGGTCTACACAGGGGGCTGCATCGGGCAGCCGCCATGGGATTTCTCCAAGCACCTGTAAGTCCTCACGCTTCCACATAATGTTGTTGATCTAGTCAGAGATTAGGCCCTTACGTTGACTACCCTAAGGCTATTTTTTCCTGACATTGGTATCTTGAGCCTACCTAATCTGGCTAGAACACTAATTAGGTCTTCCAAACGTTAATCCCAAGTTAAGTGGCCAAATTGTATATGGTCAAACTCAATGGCCTAATAGACCTATGATAAACCATAATGATCATGTTTAATCTTGATGGTTTCGGTTAATGATGTGGTAGTCCTGATTAATCAAGTGCATCTCTTATTTTATTTTATTTTACCCATATGTTATGATTAGTGCTACGTTCACTAGTTAGCAGTTTTTCTGATAATTTTAATGTTCATGATTATATAAAGCGAATGGTTGATGCAATTACGTCTTGATCCGAATCAAGTTACCATTGTATAGTCAACAAGGCATTGACTCTGTTAGTAGCAAAGGGGAGAGGGATTGCAAAATGATGAGAAACTATAATGGCAAATTTCCCCCAATCATGAAACCCTGACCCCAATTGCGAACCATATAGAAAAGGATAATCCCCTGATTCCCAAAGTTCGTCCCCAAATCCAAATCCCCAATTTTTGAAGCCCAAAAAATGTTGAAATTAAGACTAAGCGAAAGGGATTTGAGGCTTATCTACTGATCCCACGACGCCGCCGTCTCTATTGATGACCGGCGGAAAGAAATGGCCAGCGGCGCCGCCCTATTGGACGCGAATATTGTGTGGCCAGTGCGCCGCGCAAGTCGTCGTAGACCAGCAAACGACAGGCATCGGCGGCCGCCTTCGCACCTTGGCACCGAGCGCCTTGTGCGCGTCGCCGGCGCAGACCGGCTCCTGATCTCACCATGTGCTCGACACGGCTAGCGCCGTTCGGCGGAGGAGCGCGCGGCCTTGAGGCCAGGCACGCTGCTCCGACGAACGGGGATGTCGCACTGCCATGGCCGGCGTGCCTCTCGTCGCCGCCATTTTTGCCTATCCTATGGTAGCCGAGGAAATCAGGGGAGACAAGGGGAAATGCCGCTAGGTTTTGATTCCGTGCATTTTTTGCTCCGCCCCTGGAGGATCAGAGCCGTTGTCTTGATCCGACGACGAGGCCGACGCGCAACTCAGAACGGCCCTTCCGGAGCTTAACAGGCCCCTTTCGCAGCTGGGCTCAAGCCCATGTTGACTTAGCCTCGCAGGAAACGTTTCTGGTTATTGTTATTGTCTGCTAGGCTGGGCCGAATGAATTAAGAGTAGTCGTGGGTCGGTTTGAGCCAAGAAAATTATGTCCTGCGCATTTTTTTCTTTTATTCTGTGCTTTTCTGTAATTATGATTATTCTAAGACTGTCTTATGCACTGTTATAGATAGACAATTGCCAGAAACATTATGTTGTTAATTGTGTTTTAATTTCTTAGTAAAATGGAACCAACGAGAAGTTTTGCTTAGAAAAATTAATGCACAATTTATGTTTATGTGATTTTCATGGCAATCCTTAAATGATGAAAATTTATTAATAGAAAGCCATGGATTATTATAGGTCAAATTATGTTTAAGGAATTTTTATGCAGTTTTAGTGCATTTGTTAAGTTAATAATAATGTTTTTTGCACTAAAAGTTTGAAATTGCCTATAATTACGTTTAAATTTTCTAAATAAAATGGAACCAACGGGAAATTTTATTTTGGAAAATTTAATGTGAAATTAATGTTGATGTCATTTAGTGGCACCTTTTATGGTAATTACTTTTCAAGTATTTTTTTTAATGTTGACGTGTTAATGTTAGAATATTGAGCATTCTAAAGTCACTTAATTAAGTTTCTAAACATTTTATTTGGAAGCTTTATTTGAGTGTGAAGTTTGTGGTGATGCCATCCTAATGGCATTTCTTTCTAATGTGCCGAGGCCACCTCAAGAAGAATATGATGGTCGCATGGTTTGGTTTTCCGCATTGCACTATGTGTCATAATAATATTGCGGCGATGTGTCTATTGTGCAAAACTGAAGTTTTCGAATGGTGCATTTCATGCCATTTTATTACGATATGCATCATTGAAATATGCATAAAGCCTCAAAATAATGTTTAGGGGATTTGTTTTTTTTTCAAAGTACATGTTGTTTCCAAATATTGTTATTTTGTGAATCCTTATGAAAATTTGTGTCCAAATTTATTGAAAATGTTATGATATTCTGGCGATAATATTAATGTTATTTTTAGACCAATGTAAGTTTATATTTATATGTTAATTCCAATGTCAGTTTCATTGTATGTCATTGAGAATTTTAATGATAATTTTGACAATCTTTTTATTGATATTTTCAATGTCCATTAAGTGTCAAATTTTAAATTCAAGATGTCTAAAGCGCGTTATGAATCCTCATATCCTATGATACAATGGATTGCACATATTGTAGCTTTATATTAATGATGGTTATTAATTTAGTTAATGTTCTTGCTGGTCATTATGTGATTTATGTCTCTCTAATCAAAATGGAACCAATGAGAAGTTTTGATTAGAGATTTAATGAGCAAAATTCATAATGACATTTGATGATATTCCGACCAATATTGATTATTTCCATGTGTAATTTATGAATGAATAACATAATTTTCCGTTTTTTGTCCAACGGTAATACGGATTAGAAGAACAACTAAGTTTTTTATTCATCTCGTTGCATGGCTAATTCATGCTTGATGTTTTGCTGTGATGTTCATAATGATGTATCTTTTTATGTATAACAATGGACATTAATAATGATGCCAAATTTCCATTTTGGCATAGACAAACCTGATGTAAATAATTTTCCCACATGAAGAGTGGAGAACATTGTCACATGTAAGGAATCTCCCAAAGTTTTCTGCTACTAAGGTTAAAGGATGTTAATCATGATGTTGAGGCAAACATTGGGAGAGGTCTCAAGATGCATGTGACATCATGCTCATTACTAATGCAATGGAGTTTAAAGTCAAAACTATTGGATTTATTCCACTAGGATTTGGAGATACTTAATCTCCAGCTTATTGATGATGTTTGATCATGCTCCTGGTCATTGGAGAATTTTTCTCTCTCTCTCGAATAGATAACATGATTTTGCATGTTATTAAGTCAACTCCAATTATGTAATGTTAGTCCCACCCTAGGGTGAAACAAGTTATTTTTCATGGAATGAATCATTTATAATGATTGCTATGTTACAATTAAAGATGTAAGAGAAGTGCATATAATGAGACCGCAACGAAATTGTGGTTTTAAACCACATTTCGAGGGGGAGAATGGAAGTCTCGTTTAATATGAGATATCACGTTCACTTCTCCTACTTAGATCATAGCATATACAACTAAGCAAAATATGTATGTTCATTCTCTAATTAAGATGGAACCAACGAGAAATCTTGGTTGGAGAATTTATGAAAATCACACTAATGTTAATTTTCTGATTAAGATGCAACAAGTCTTATTAGAAATCTGAATGAAATCACACTAATGTTCTGACTCCTTTTATTATGGTTGTGTAATTACCCTTGTGAATAATGTATGAAGCACACATTGATGCTAAATTGGCAAGTTTGCTAGTCTAATGTCTATTATGATATTACTGTAACATGTGGCTTGTGGTTATATTTCCGACCAACGTCGTTTGTAATCATGTGGCATAGTTCATTAAGTTCTTTTCCATCTTCTGCCCAACGGTGTTGTGGTTTAGAACCGAGATGATTTTTATCAAGATTTTGGATATATTTTCCAACTTCTAAATGAAGTGATCATCAGGAACCTGGAGCATATGAACATAAATCTTAAGGATAACTCCATTAGATCTTTGTTCATATGCATCAGGTAACTTCAGAAGATATACCCATTGCAACACTTAATGTTGAGACTTAATAATTTTCTTGTGATTTATAATGTGTGTGAATGATCATCGTAGAGGCTTGTGTGATAATGAACTCTAATGATGTATGGAATTCAGTAGAGTTTCCTCAGTAAATTGTGGTGACACTTGTGTTATTATTATAACATGCTCTTGTGTTGACTAAGTTAATGATGTATGTATGACTCAACCGTCAGGTTTTGTCAAATAGATGAAGTTAACATAAGGTATGTTTCCTCAAGAAATTCAATTATGAAATAAGATGTGCATTGGGACAAGGGTGAGTAAGTTCACTAAATGTGAAGACGGAATATTTTTTGGTAGGCCAACAAATTTCTATCTTCTACTGACATAAAGGATCTTGGTGATGCCTTATGCTTTCTTTCTATCGAGTTTCGCTAAGATATACGTCCAAAAGGAGTATAAGTTCTATTATGATGACATACGTTGATAGAGTACGAATGAAAATATTATGGGGTAGTAATCTATCTCACCTGCTACTAAAATCAAGAGCGACAAAGGTGGACATTCTAGTGTCCGAGGAACCATTATGAACTGATCAGATAATGTCGGTTCCTTATACTTCAGTTGTCAGAAGCAATATGTGTATTCAAGTATGAACGCGTCCTTGCTTGTGATCGGAATAATTGGCAAATATACAAGTAAATCCAGAAATGGACCGCTGGAAAAGCCGTTAAAAGTCTTGTAGATATGTAAGACAATAAAGTTTACATGCTCACTAATAAGAAGTCTAATAACCTCGATATTCTGGGTTATTCGGACATTGTTTCTGCGAGATGTGTGGATATTAAAGTTTCCACATCATGTAACATCCTCACTCTCGCATATGGAGCTATATTGTGGAAAAGCTCCATAATGACACTGATGGCATTAGAAATAATGCACTTAATGATGTGGCATGTTAAGAGGCTATTGGGCAGGTTGTATGTCAAGAAGTTTTATTCCCGAAATTAAGGTGGTAAACAACATTTCTAAACTACCTACTGCATTATGAACACGCAGTTTTCTATGCGAGTAACAACAAGTCAAGTGGTGTTGCCAAAACCATTGACAATATGTTACATGTTGTGAAAAATAGAATCCAGGATCCAGCTAATAATGTTAAGTATATAAAAATGAATTGTATGTTTTACGGATCCATTTATCGAAGGCTTACCACCCATTATTTTATGATTATTTTGCCGGCATGGGTTCCGAAAGCCTTTTGATCCTGGACAATAGGACCATCAAATAAACCAACTCCCATAAAGTAAAATGTTATCCATTTCGAGATAGAATACTATACTATAAGTACCGAGGTTCAGTGACACTTCTTTGGTTATTGTAACACTTTACTTTGGTATATTATTTCTATTAAGAGTGGGATTATGTTAATTGTTAGCCTTACAATCAAGGGGGAGAATGTTGGAATTGATCTCAGGCAGTTATTGACTGAGAGAAAAGTGGGAGTCTTTTCCCACGATGGTGTTCTGATCGGGCACACCCAGAACCAACGTTTGGTTTCGGTCCCTGGCCCATCAGCCCCTCTCATATATAAAGAAGAGTCACGTACCTCTTGAGGAGAGTACACACATAAGTACGAGTTAAACCTCTAAGTCCAACTACCGATCCTAAAAAGAGGGAGCTGATGACCAGAAGACCGTCTACCACCGCCAGCCGCCGCAAGGTCTGTGCTGGCGGCGTTCCTGCTGCCATCTGCATCATTCAGCTGCTGCCTTTCTCTTTCCCGACAATCTCCTGTTGCTGGAGATCACAAGGTGCAGCCATGGTCTACACAGGGGGCTGCATCGTGCAGCCGCCATGGGATTTCTCCAAGCACCTGTAAGTCCTCACGCTTCCGCATAATGCTGTTGATCTAGTCAGAGATTAGGCCCTTACGTTGACTACCCTAAGGCTATTTTTTCCTGACACGAACGACATGATCCTCTCGGTGCCCTGTGCGATCCAGTACGTCGCGCCGTCGACGCCGACGATGCCGGCCTCGAGGAGGCACCTCGCGCCGGCGCCGCCAACGGCCGGCGTCGCGACGTCGCGCCAGGACGCGTCCCCGAGCGTGAACACCTGCACGGTGTGGAACTCCCAGACTCCCCGGAAGCCGCACGGGACGTGTACGACCTTGTACCGCCCCGTGCTCTGGTGGTGCGCGAAGCCGTATGCCTCGTGCCACTTCAAGCTGGATGAACGCATATGGATGTCGGCCGCGCAAGGCAACGGCGGGAGGAGGAGCCTCTCCCCGTTGGCCGGGTTCGCCAGCGCGATGGCGCCGCCGGGCTGGCTGTCGTCGCAGAGGCAGATCAGGCCGTTGCACGTGCCGACCACCTTCATTACCCGGTCCGCCCGGCTAGCCATCACCCGCTTAAGCCCACACTTGTCGTCAAGGACGTACGCTTCCCCTCCGCTGACGAGGAGGGTCCTGGCGCGGCTCCGCAGGTCCGTCGCCGTGCGCTCGTCGACGGCGTCACGCCATTGCCGGCACACGAGGCGGGATCGGCGGCGGGAGTTGGGCGGGAGCCGCAGCAGGATCTCCACGAGGACGTCCGTGGCCGTCGGGAATTCCACGACGCTGCAGCTGGTGCCCTCGTCGTCCATGGATTTCGCAGGTGGCCGATGCCACAGGTATCCACGGCGGTCTGTTTGGGTTGATTAATTTCGTTGCGTTTTTCTTGCTTCTTAACCGGATGTATATGTTGTGCATACGTGGTCCTCAAGTTTTCTGTAATTTCGATAGATCGGTACGTATTTATACCCCGTGCAGTTTTACGTAGTTTTTTTTAACATCAGTACAGACACAAGCGTTCATACATACACACATACACTCATCTCTATGAACGCGCACATACACTCTATCCCTATGAGCATCTCTGAGAGACTGAGCTGTCATGTCATCTTGAAATTTACGAAGTCATCGATGGGAATATCTCCTCCTACTGAAAATGCATCGCCGGAAATCCAAAAATAATGCGAGCATCAAGACTTAATCCTGGTGGGCTGAAGATACCACTATCTCTCTAACCATCTAACCACATGTTGGTTCACGCAGGTTTACGTTGTCAAGCCACGGTAGCATGCATAGAAACATGCATGGGCGTACAATCCGACATTCAACAGAATCCATGTCACGGGGTAGCACAAACGAATGGTGTTCATCATGTGTGAATGAGTTTTTGGGTCACCTATTCTTTAGGTGCCTAAAAGGTTTATTGCCTAATCACTATCAACCTTCAGCACATACTCATTGATTGACACCCCATTCGACGGTGCAATGTTCACTTAATCAACACAACTAGACATCAGTTGCATTGATCTTGGATCACACCCCATTAGCGGCGAGAGCCCCTTTAATATGATGTGAAGGAACAATCGCGTTGCTTGAGTAGTACTCTTCAATCCTACTCCAAAACTAATCCACCTATTTTTAGGTAGAGAATACCAACCGAGTCGAGACATTCATCCAAACAAGGCGCAAATTGATGTCCTCTTGGCTATGGTAGTTCACCGACGGACCGACCTTATCTTCTTCATGCTTGCTTGGTGGCTCCACGGGCTCCTCGACCTCCTCCACTTAGGGATCATTCTCCCTCTCAGGATCATGCGCCATATGCATCGCTATGTCATCGAGGTCGAGTACATGCAATTCATCCAACTGAGACATTGTCACACACCAATTTGCAGCTCGTGCATGCGGCCCAAGAATCACATTGGCGCACTTGACGTACATGATATTCACAACACAAACATTTACTAAAAGAAGGTTTACCAAGCAATTGTGGCTTGTTTATTAAAGCAACACCATAATTGGCACTATAGCAGAGTTTAACGACAACAGAAGACAAACTAAGTGGGCGCACGGACTTGGAGGGACAGCACTCCACAAGGAACTGACTAGAAAACTCTCCTAGCAAATGAACACTCCGACTTCACGCTAGTGGAAGACGACACCTTAGTTCGATCTGGTCAAAAAAATGAGATAGTGAGTACTTTGAAAGTAGTTGCAAGAACCAAATGGCATACTGAAGGAAATATGCCCTAGAGGCAATAATAATGTTATTATTTTATTTCCTTATATCATGATAAATGTTTATTATTCATGCTAGAATTGTATTATCCGGAAACATAATACTTGTGTGAATACATAGACAAACCAAACGTCACTAGTATGCCTCTACTTGACTAGCTCATTAATCAAAGATGGTTATGTTTCCTAACCATAGACATGTGTTGTCATTTGATTAACGGGATCACATTATTCTGAGAATGATGTGATTGACATGACCCATTCCATTAGCTTAGCACCCGATCGTTTAGTATGTTGCTATTGCTTTCTTCATGACTTAACATGTTCCTATGACTATGAGATTATGCAACTCCCGTTTGCCGGAGGAACACTTTGTGTGCTACCAAACGTCACAACGTAACTGAGTGATTATAAAGGAGCTCTACAGGTGTCTCCAAAGGTACATGTTGGATTGGGGTATTTCGAGTTTAGGATTTGTCACTCCGATTGTCGGAGAGGTATCTCTGGGCCCTCTCGGTAATGCACATCACATAAGCCTTGCAAGCATTTCAACTAATGAGTTAGTTGCGAGATGATGTATTATGAAACGAGTAAAGAGACTTGCCGGTAACGAGATTGAACTAGGTATTGAGATATCAACGATCGAATCTCAGGCAAGTAAAATACCGATGACAAAGGGAACAACGTATGTTGTTATGCGGTCTGACCGATAAAGATCTTCGTAGAATATGTAGGAGCCAATATGAGCATCCAGGTTCCGCTATTGGTTATTGACCGGAGACGTGTCTCGGTCATGTCTACATTGTTCTCGAACCCATAGGGTCCGCACGCTTAAGGTTTCGATGACAGTTATATTATGAGTTTATGAGTTTTGATGTACCGAAGTTAGTTCAAAATCCCGGATGTGATCATGGACATAACGAGGAGTCTCGAAATGGTCGAGACATAAAGATTGATATATTAGACGGCTATATTCGGACACCGGAAGTGTTCCGGGTGATTTCGGAAAAAACCGGAGAGCCGGAGGGTTACCGAAACCCTACCGGGAGAAGTAATGGGCCATATGGGCCTTAGTGGAGAGAGAGAGGGGCAGCCAGGGTGGGCCGCGCGCCTCCTCCCCCCTGGTCCGAATTGGACTAGGAGAGGGGGGGCGGCGCCCCCCTTTCCTTCTCCCTCCCCACTTCCTACCCCTCCTGGCGCGCCAATTGGGGCCGGCCGGCCTCCTCCCCTTGCTCCTTTATATACGGGGGCAGGGGCACCCCTAGACACACAAGTTGATTCACGTGATCATATTCTTAGCCGTGTGCGGTGCCCCCTTCCACCATAATCCTCGATAATATTGTAGCGGTGCTTAGGCGAAGCCCTGCGACGGTAGTACATCAAGATCGTCACCACGCCGTCGTGCTGACGGAACTCTACCCCGACACTTTGCTGGATCGGAGTCCGGGAATCGTCATCGAGCTGAACGTGTGCTAAAACTCGGAGGTGCCGTAGTTTCGGTGCTTGATCGGTCGGGCCGTGAAGACGTACGACTTCATCAACCGTGTTGTGCTAATGCTTCCGCTGTCGGTCTACAAGGGTACATAGATCACACTCTCCCCTCTCGTTGCTATGCATCACCATGATCTTGCGTGTGCGTAGGAAAATTTTGAAATTACTACGTTCCCCAACAGTGGCATCCGAGCCTAGGTTTTATGTGTTGATGTTATATGCACGAGTAGAACACAAGTGAGTTGTGGGCGATATAAGTCATACTGCTTACCAGCATGTCATACTTTGGTTCGGCGGTATTGTTGAACGAAGCGGCCCGGACCGACATTATGCGTACGCTTACGCGAGACCGGTTCTCCCGACGTGCTTTGCACAAAGGTGGCTAGCGGGTGACAGTTTCTCCAACTTTAGTTGAACCGAGTGTGGCTACGCCCAGTCCTTGCGAAGGTTAAAACAACACTAACTTGACAAACTATCATTGTGGTTTTGATGCGTAGGTAAGATTGGTTCTTGCTTAAGCCCGTAACAGCCACGTAAAACTTGCAACAACAAAGTAGAGGACGTCTAACTTGTTTTTGCAGGACATGTTGTGATGTGATATGGTCAAGACATGATGCTAAATTTTATTGTATGAGATGATCATGTTTTGTAACCAAGTTATCGGCAACTGGCAGGAGCCATATAGTTGTCGCTTTATTGTATGCAATGCAATTGCAATGTAATGCTTTACTTTATCACTAAGCGGTAGCAATAGTCGTGGAAGCATAAGATTGGCGAGACGACAACGATGCTACGATGGTGATCAAGGTGTCACGCCTATGACGATGGTGATCACAACGGTGCTTCAAAGATGAAGATCACAAGCACAAGATGATGATGGCCATATCATATCACTTATATTGATTGCATGTGATGTTTATCTTTTATGCATCTTATCTTGCTTTGATTGACAGTAGCATTTTAAGATGATCTCTCACTAATTATCAAGAAGTGTTCTCCCTGAGTATGCACCGTTGCGAAAGTTCTTCATGCTGAGACACCACGTGATGATCGGGTGTGATAGGCTCTACGTTCAAATACAACGGGTGCAAAACAGTTGCACACGCAGAATACTCAGGTTATACTTGACGAGCCAAGCATATACAGATATGGCCTCGGAACACGGAGACCGAAAGGTCGAGCGTGAATCATATAGTAGATATGATCAACATAGCGATGTTCACCAATGAAACTACTCCATCTCACGTGATGATCGGACATGGTTTAGTTGATTTGGATCATGTAATCACTTAGAGGATTAGAGGGATGTCTATCTAAGTGGGAGTTCTTTAGTAATATGATTAATTGAACCTAAATTTATCATAAACTTAGTACCTGATAGTATCTTGCTTGTTTATGTTTGATTGTAGATAGATGGTCCGTGCTGTTGTTCCGTTGAATTTTAATGCGTTCCTTGAGAAAGCAAAGTTGAAAGATGATGGTAGCAATTACACGGACTGGGTCCGTAACTTGAAGATTATCCTCATTGCTGCACAGAAGAATTACGTCCTGGAAGCACCGCTGGGTGCCAGGCCTGCTGCTGGAGCAACACCAGATGTTATGAACGTCTGACAGAGCAAAGCTGCTGACTACTCGATAGTTCAGTGTGCCATGCTTTACGGCTTAGAATCGGGACTTCAACGACGCTTTGAACATCATGAAGCATATGAGATGTTCCAAGAGTTGAAGTTAATATTTCAAGCAAATGCCCGGATTGAGAGATATGAAGTCTCCAATAAGTTCTATAGCTGCAAGATGGAGGAGAACAGTTCTGTCAGTGAGCATATACTCAAAATGTCTGGGTATAATAATCACTTGATTCAATTGGGAGTTAATCTTCCAGATGATTGCGTCATTGACGGAATTCTCCAATCACTACCACCAAGCTACAAGAGCTTCGTGATGAACTATAATATGCAAGGGATGAATAAGACTATTCCCGAGCTCTTCGCAATGCTGAAAGCTGCGGAGGTAGAAATCAAGAAGGAGCATCAAGTGTTGATGGTCAATAAGACCACTAGTTTCAAGAAAAAGGGCAAAGGGAAGAAGAAGGGAAACTTCAAAAAGAACAGCAAGAAAGTTGCTACTCAAGAGAAGAAACCCAAATCTGGACCTAAGCCTGAAACTGAGTGCTTCTACTGCAAGCAGACTGGTCACTAGAAGCGGAACTGCCCCAAGTATTTGGCGGATAAGAAGGATGGCAAGGTGAACAAAGGTATATGTGATATACATGTTATTGATGTGTACCTTACTAATGCTCGCAGTAGCACCTGGGTATTTGATACTGGTTCTGTTGTTAACATTTGCAACTCAAAACAGGGACTACAGATTAAGCGAAGATTGGCTAAGGACGAGGTGACGATGCGCGTGGGAAATGGTTCCAAAGTCGATGTGATCGCGGCCGGCACGCTACCTCTACATCTACCTTCGGGATTAGTATTAGACCTAAATAATTGTTATTTGGTGCCAACGTTAAGCATGAACATTATATCTGGATCTTGTTTGATGCGAGACGGTTATTCATTTATATCAGAGAATAATGGTTGTTCTATTTATATGAGTAATATCTTTTATGGTCATGCACCCTTAAAGAGTGGTCTATTCTTATTAAATCTCAATAGTAGTGACACACATATTCATAATGTTGAAACCAAAAGATGCAGAGTTGATAATGATAGTGCAACTTATTTGTGGCACTGCCGTTTGGGTCATATCGGTGTAAAGCGCATGAAGAAACTCCATACTGATGGGCTTTTTGAACCACTTGATTATGAATCACTTGGTACTTACGAACCGTGCCTTATGGGTAAGATGACAAAAACACCGTTCTCCGGTACTACGGAGAGAGCAACTAATTTGTTGGAAATCATACATACCAGATGTATGTGGTCCGATGAATGTTGAGGCTCGTGGCGGATATCGTTATTTTCTCACCTTCATAGATGACTTAAGCAGATATGGGTATATCTACTTAATGAAACATAAGTCTGAAACATTTGAAAAGTTCAAAGAATTTCATAGTGAAGTTGAAAATCATCATAACAAGAAAATAAAATTCCTGCGATCTGATCGTGGAGGAGAATATTTGAGTTACGAGTTTGGTGTACATTTGAAACAATGCGGAATAGTTTCGCAACTCACGCCACCCGGAACACCACATCGTAATGGTGTGTCCGAACGTCGTAATCGTACTTTACTAGATATGGTGCGATCTATGATGTCTCTTACTGATTTACCGCTATCATTTTGGGGTTATGCTCTAGAGACGGCCGCATTCACGTTAAATAGGGCACTATCAAAATCCGTTGAGATGACGCCTTATGAACTATGGTTTGGCAAGAAACCAAAGTTGTCGTTTCTGAAAGTTTGGGGTTGCGATGCTTATGTGAAAAAGCTTCAACCTGATAAGCTCAAACCCAAATCGGAGAAATGTGTCTTCATAGGATATCCAAAGGAAACTATTGGATACACTTTCTATCACAGATCCGAAGGAAAAACTTTTGTTGCTAAATTCGGAAACTTTCTAAAGAAGGAGTTTCTCTCGAAAGAAGTGAGTGGGAGGAAAGTAGAACTTGATGAGGTAACTGTACCTGCTCCATTATTGAAAAATAGTACATCACAGAAACCAGTTTCTGTGACACCTACACCAATTAGTGAGGAAGCTAATGATGATGATCATGAAGCTTCAGAACAAGATACTACTGAACCTCGTAGATCAACCAGAGTAAGATCCGTACCAGAGTGGTACAGTAATCCTGTTCTGGAAGTCATGCTACTAGATCATGATGAACCTACGAACTATGGAGAAGCGATGGTGAGCCCAGATTCCGCAAAATGGCTTGAAGCCATGAAATCTGAGATGGGATCCATGTATCAGAACAAAGTATGGACTTTGGTTGACTTGCCCAATGATCGGCAAGCAATTGAGAATAAATGGATCTTTAAGAAGAAGACTGACGCTGATGGTAATGTTACTGTCTACAAAGCTCGACTTGTCGCAAAAGGTTTTCGACAAGTTCAAGGGATTGACTACGATGAGACCTTCTCACCCGTAGCGATGCTTAAGTCTGTCCGAATCATGTTAGCAATTGCCGCATTTTATGATTATAAAATTTGGCAGATGGATGTCAAAACTGCATTCCTGAATGGATTTCTGCAAGAAGAGTTGTATATGATGCAACCGGAAGGTTTTGTCGATCCAAAAGGAGCTAACAAAGTGTGCAAGCTCCAGCGATCCATTTATGGACTGGTGCAAGCCTCTCGGAGTTGGAATAAACGCTTTGATAGTGTGATCAAAGCATTTGGTTTTGTACATACTTTTGGAGAAGTCTGTATTTACAAGAAAGTGAGTGGGAGCTCTGTAGCATTTCTGATATTATATGTAGATGACATATTACTAATCGGAAATGATATAGAATTTCTGGATAGCATAAAGGGATACTTGAATAAGAGTTTTTCAATGAAAGACCTCGGTGAAGCTGCTTACATATTGGGCATTAAGATCTATAGAGACAGATCAAGACGCTTAATTGGACTTTCACAAAGCACATACCTTGACAAAGTTTTGAAAAAGTTCAAAATGGATCAATCAAAGAAAGGATTCTTGCCTGTGTTACAAGGTGTGAAATTGAGTAAGACTCAATGCCCGACCAATGCAGAAGATAGAGAGAAAATGAAAGATGTTCCCTATGCTTCAGCCATAGGCTCTATCATGTATGCAATGCTGTGTACCAGACCTGATGTGTGTCTTGCTATAAGTCTAGCAGGCAGGTACCAAAGTAATCCAGGAGTGGATCACTGAACAGCGGTCAAGAACATCCTGAAATACCTGAAAAGGACTAAGGATATGTTTCTCATATATAGAGGTGACAAAGAGCTCATCGTAAATGGTTACGTTGATGCAAGCTTTGACACTAATCCGGACGATTCTAAATCGCAAACCGGATACGTGTTTACATTAAATGGTGGAGCTGTCAGTTGGTGCAGTTCTAAACAAAGCGTTGTGGCGGGATCTACATGTGAAGCGGAGTACATAGATGCTTCGGAAGCAGCAAAACGAAGGAGTCTGGATGAAGGAGTTCATATCCGATCTAGGAGTCATACCTAGTGCATCGGGTCCAATGAAAATCTTTTGTGACAATACTGGTGCTATTGCCTTGGCAAAGGAATCTAGATTTCACAAGAGAACCAAGCACATCAAGAGACGCTTCAATTCCATCCGGGATCTAGTCCAGGTGGGAGACATAGAGATTTGCAAGATACATACGGATCTGAATGTAGCAGACCCGTTGACTAAGCCTCTTCCACGAGCAAAACATGATCAGCACCAAAGCTCCATGGGTGTTAGAATCATTACTGTGTAATCTAGATTATTGACTCTAGTGCAAGTGGGAGACTGAAGGAAATATGCCCTAGAGGCAATAATAATGTTATTATTTTATTTCCTTATATCATGATAAATGTTAATTATTCATGCTAGAATTGTATTATCCGGAAACATAATACTTGTGTGAATACATAGACAAACTAAACATCACTAGTATGCCTCTACTTGACTAGCTCATTAATCAAAGTTGGTTATGTTTCCTAACCATAGACATGTGTTGTCATTTGATTAACGGGATCATATTATTAGGAGAATGATGTGATTGACATGACCCATTCCATTAGCTTAGCACCCGATCGTTTAGTATGTTGCTATTGCTTTCTTCATGACTTATACATGTTCCTATGACTATGAGATTATGCAACTCCCGTTTGCCGGAGGAACACTTTGTGTGCTACCAAACATCACAACGTAACTGGGTGATTATAAAGGAGCTCTACAGGTGTCTCCAAAGGTACATGTTGGGTTGGCGTATTTTGAGATTAGGATTTGTCACTCCGATTGTCGAAGAGGTATCTCTGGGCCCTCTCGGTAATGCACATCACATAAGCCTTGCAAACATTTCAACTAATGAGTTAGTTGCGAGATGATGTATTACGAAACGAGTAAAGAGACTTGCCGGTAACGAGATTGAACTAGGTATTGAGATATCGACGATCGAATCTCGGGCAAGTAAAATACCGATGACAAAGGGAACAACGTATGTTGTTATGCGGTCTGACCAATAAAGATCTTCGTAGAAAGGAGCCAATATGAGCATCCAGGTTCCGCTAATGGTTATTGACCGGAGACGTGTCTCGGTCATGTCTACATTGTTCTCGAACCCGTAGGGTCCGCACGCTTAAGGTTTCGATGACAGTTATATTATGAGTTTATGAGTTTTGATGTACCGAAGTTAGTTCGGATTCCCGGATGTGATCACGGACATAACGAGGAGTCTCGAAATGGTCGAGACATAAAGATTGATATATTAGACGGCTATATTCGGACACCGGAAGTGTTCCGGGTGATTTCGGAGAAAACCGGAGAGCCGGAGGGTTACCGGAACCCTACCGGGAGAAGTAATGGGCCATATGGGCCTTAGTGGAGAGAGAGAGGGGCAACCAGGGTGGGCCACGCGCCTCCTCCCCCCCTGGTCCGAATTGGACTAGGAGAGGGAGGGGGGCGCCCCCCTTTCCTTCTCCCTCCCCACTTCCTTCCCCCTCCTAGTAGGAGTCCTACTCCTACTAGGAGGAGGACTCCTCCTGGCGCGCCAATTGGGGCCAGCCGGCCTCCTCCCCTTGCTCCTTTATATACGGGGGCAGGGGGCACCCCTAGACACACAAGTTGATCCATGTGATCATATTCTTAGCCGTGTGCGGTGCCCCGTTCCACCATAATCCTCGATAATATTGTAGCGGTGCTTAGGCGAAGCCCTGCGACGGTAGTACATCAAGATCGTCACCACGCCGTCGTGCTGACGGAACTCTACCCTGACACTTTGCTGGATCGGAGTCCGGGGATCGTCATCGAGCTGAACGTGTGCTAAAACTTGGAGGTGCCGTAGTTTCGGTGCTTGATCGGTCGGGCCGTGAAGACGTACGACTACATCAACCGCGTTGTGCTAACGCTTCCGCTGTCGGTCTACAAGGGTACATAGATCACACTCTCCCCTCTCGTTGCTATGCATCACCATGATCTTGCGTGTGCGTAGGAAAATTTTGAAATTACTACGTCCCCAACACATATATCACTAAGCAAAGAAAACCGTGGCACATCACATTATCATAACCATTCTAGCTATCATGACAGAGCAATTTTAACAGACTTTATCTAGTAAGTAATATGAAGATAAAGCATACAAATATATGGGTATAACATTTTAAGTGTTTCTGTTGATCCTACCAAGATGATAACCATATTCTCTTGATCACGCCGAGATCATACCAAAACTCTCATGGTCTTCGAGACCAACATTTCTCATGATCCCCAAGATCAACATTTCCATAGCTATTCCATGGTGCTGAGGGGGGCGGCGGTTCCATTCTTGCTACAATCAGTGTGTTTGGCACCATGCGGCAGCGGAGGCAGGAAGAGGAGCGGAGCCGTGGGCGGGAAGAGGAGGGGAGGCGGAGGGAATCTTTTATTCATAAGTAGATGCGGCTGCTCAAATTTGAGTTAGAGGGACAAAGTTTGAGGCATAACTACTCAAAATATTTGTTGAAATATTTGTCGAATATTATGTTTTTGAGTTGGGCTACAGTTCGACTTGTAATTACCAGTGGGTTACGTGTTTGAGTCGGGCATGCGTAACCCGGGCTTATTATTGATAGGCACTGGGTGTAGCCTAATAGACTAGACATAAGTTGTAGGCCAAGACAAAGATCACGAGAGGGACGGTTCAGGCGCCCGTGGCAGGGCTGGCCGAACGGGTGCATGACAAGTGGTTGGCACACCATCTGGTGGTCTCAAAAGTCTTATCGTCGATCTGCATCGTGTGATTTTGTACATGAGGAGGTGCGCTCGTAATCATGCCCTGTGATTAGCTATGATAGTGAACCTTGGTATATAATCTCGGTGCCGTGCTCGTGCTTGTGTGATTTTCCTGTACGGATCAATGTGTGCTTCGGATTATCCTGACAAGTTTGAGGAGTTAATCATTTGAGGGATCAGTTACCTAGGCTTAACCGCTCAAAATGTAATCTCTTCAAGAGTTAAATTTTCAGGGTTTGGTTAGAGATGCCCTTGTGTCCAAAGCCGAAAGAGCTTATCACTTATGTTAGAATATGAATAAACCTATAACTTAAATTTGAGTTAACTACACTTCCATGTTTTGACAGTTTTCATAGCCTATTTCCTGTTGTCAGTTTTGTTAGTCTTGCATCGGTCATTATAATATTGAGTCTGTCTAGGTCTCAGTCGACTTAGACTTCGAAGTCTAAGTCGACTGATGACATCAGCATGTGGACAAACCAGGCTTGTTTTATTCCTAGAACTGTTTGTGTGTTTTTGACGTTACGGGCTGCCTTTGTATTTCTAGTGGGCTTTTGTCACCTTTTTCACTGTGAACGTTGCTTTGTTGCCAGATTTTTCCCTCTTCCTTGTGCTTGGGCTGTACGACACACATATATGTGTGTTTCGCTATGCAGCTACAACCTCAACAATTATAAATAAAAAACTACAACCTCAAGTCCTCAACAAGTGAGGCAACTTTTTTTGTGTTCAAATCGTTCCATTTGTTTTTGTCAGAACTTGTATATGTAGTATGGTGCTTGTAGTTTTTTTCTAGATGGGCATGCAACTTATTGTCATTTTTCATTCGAGGAAAATACAAGGATTCAAACACAAGCAATGGATAAAAATAAATTTGATGAGTACACAAGCAATGGATAAAAATAAATAAAATGAAGACAAAAATAATAAAAGACGCCTACCGAGCACCCTCCGCCCACACCCCCACGTGTGCCTTCTAGTAGTGTGCTTATGTCGCTTGCGGTTGCATGCGGTGTGAAGTATGCGGCTACACGCGCAGCAGACATGCAGCTAGGTTGCACGTTTGCAGTATCAAAATTTTAGAAAACAGTATAAAATAAAAGATAAAAGAAGAAAAAACATCACTAAATTTCAGTTGAGTTGAACACATGAAGTTACAGTTGAGGATGATTGTGCAACCACATGGCAATATTTCAAATTTTTAGAAAACTTACTGTTTAATATAAATTAAAAATAAAAATGTAGTAAGAATCGTACAACTAGCAAAGAGAAAGGATAAAAAAATTAAAACATGAAAAATTGTTGCATTTGCATTTGCCCCCTTCCCGTGACAAAACGGACACAAAGTTGTAGTCGGGGCAACACTTACAGTTGCATGCCTAGTGACAAACATGCAACTGCCCCTCACGACAAAACACCGTAGTTTCGGATATGCAATTGGCCCACCCCCTCTCCCGCCTCCCTCACCGACAAAACAAAGGTCTAGTTGCAACCACGTTGGGGGACATGCAGTCTCGGTCGGGTGCGGCGCTTGCAGTTGCGAGGATGTTATTGGGCTTGCAACTGGTCCGCCCCCTCTACCGGCGCCCCCTCTGACAGAACAAAAAAAATCCAGTTGCGATCGGCTGCGACACTTGCAGTTGCATGCCTAGAGTCGGACATGCAACTGGCCCACCCCTCTGTCAATACAAACGTCCAGTTGCAACCATGATGGGGGACATGCAGTTGCGGTCGGGTGCGGCGCTTGCAGTTGCGGGGCTGTTGTCGGACTTGCAACTGACCCTTCCCCTCCAAAAGAACAAAAAAGTCCACTTGCGGTCGGGTTACAAGACATGCAGTTGCAGATGGGGCACGACAATCAGAGTTGCGTGCCTGGTTGCATACATGCAACTCCACACTCACCCCACCCACACACAGAATAACACATAGTTGCATTACGAGGCAATACTTGCAGTTGCATGGCTAGTATCAGACATGCAATTGTCCCTCCCCGACAAAACAATACAGAGTTGCAATTGCGTTGAAGACTTGCAGTTGCAGTTGGGACGAGACACTTCCAATTGCATGACTAGTGATACACATGCAATTGTCCTCTCGACAAAACACCATAGAGTTGCAGTTGTGTTTGAATACATGCACTTGCAACCCGGGCACGACAAATCAGTGTGCATGCACCCCCCGACAAAACAACACATAGTTGCATTATAGGGCGATACTTGCAGTTGCATGGCTAGTATCAGACATGCTATTGTCCCTTCCCAAAAAACAATACAAAGTTGCAAATTGTGTTGAAGACTTGTAGTTGCAGTCGCCCCCCCCTCTGACAAAACAACACATGGTTGCATTACGGGGCGATACTTGCAGTTGCATGGCTAGTATCAGACATGCAATTGTCTCTTCCCAACAAAACAATAAAAAGTTACAATTGCGTTGAAGACTTGCAGTTGCAGTCAGGACAAGACAAGACACTTGCAATTGCATGCTAGTTCCAAGCATGCAACTGTCCTCCCGATGGAACATCATAGAGTTGTAGTTGGCGGCACTTGGAGTTGTGTGCCTAGTGATAGACATGCAACTACCACATCTTCCGATAAAACACCAAAGAGTTACAATCGCGTTGAAGATGTGCGGCTGTACTTAGGGGTGACCCTTGCTAGCTACTCCCTCCCCAACAAAAACACCACTGAGTTACGATCATGTTGAAGACATGTAGCAATAGTCGGGGCCGATTGTGCAACCAGATGGCGACATTTCCAATTTTCAAAAGTGAAACATTTATTTAATAAAAAATGAATAAAAAAGGTAGCAAGAAAAATGTTTGAAAAGAGCAATAAAAAGAAAGAAAGAAACACCTCATCGACGGGGCAAATTGCATGAAAAACAAATTTTTTTTGAATATCCCACTGGATGTCGACTTGCATGTGGATGGGAAAAAGAAAGTACAAAAACTATAAAATAAAATAAAGTTAAATAATAAAATTCCCCATATTATGCGTGTTTCGATCTCATCGCCAAACAAGTCTCGTCATAGTTGCGGACACGTTTTACTCCTTGAGCTGCACGTAGTTTTGGATGTAGGCAATTGCATATGTGTTGCACCCTCGTAGTTGCATGGATTCCGATAATTCTAGTTGTACGCAAGGGGAATAAGAGTTTTTGTGACAAATAAAAAGAAAAGGCAAAAGTTTTTCTGTCAACCTGACGTACGAAAAATAGGGCATATCAACATTACGAAAATATATTGCTGGGTAATACATGAATGAAACAAATTTTTTTTTACAAAAAAGAACAGGTAACATACAAAGAAACAAAAAAATCCATGTACAAAAAAGAATAGGCAACATACAAATAAACAAAAAATCCATGTCCAGAAGACATCAATAAGCGAGCGTAAAATTCTTCATGCATGTAAAAAAGGTCTGTTCTACAAAATTTAGATGTTCCGTATTTCCAAAAGATAAAAAGAAATTACAAGTAAACCATTTTAATAAAAACAAATTGATGATTATATACACTAAAATAGAAAAGGAAAAAAAATAAAGTACATGTATATACGAGAGTGGGCTGCGCTAGCAAGTTTCCTTCTTGTGGTAGACAAAAGCAAAACAACGGAAAAGGCCATCCAGCCGCTGGCCAGCCGCGCGTAGCCTTTTGCGGCAAAAAAACAAAAAGGAACTGGGCTGGTCGCGTCTTAACAGGCCGAATTGATACAAGACACTATACAAACGTGAATCTTGAAGCGACAAACATCGCTCAGACTTCGCGAAGTCTCAGTCGACTGATTTTTAGCATCTCCGTATAATTTTTTTCTTTCCTCACAAACGGAGGTTATGGTGAAGTATGACACCTTTGAATTAGAGAACCGAATTGTATGTGCCCCTAAAAGATTGTTGAGAGCTCATATACACACTTCTCATTTATACCATGTCACTGACTCTCCAGCTACGATCTTCCTGGGACATTGTATTTCGACAGTGCAGAAAAACTATGGTCGACTGCTTCTGCTATGAAGTACTTTCTGAGAGAACTTCCATCTTGCCATGCACTCATCCCCATCCTCGCCGGCGGAGGTTGACGACTTTGTGGTGGATTCTGGTGTAAAATTAGAATTTAAACTGCCAAAACGTCTTACATTCTGGTGTTGAATTAGAATCGACAAAAGATGTAACAACATTCCTCCTCTTGGTTCTGTGAATTTTTTTATGTGATAATACACCCTTATAAGTGTTCTATTTTTCCGTGATCTGGTAGCAAAGATGAATCGTTGGATGATAGGGATGATGACAGCGAATTTCACTGTACTAGGTTCCCTGTCCGGTGGACTTGACTGATATAGCAACTTGTTTTTAACCGTGCCATTGGATAAAACCTTGTTTCAATTGAGATTAATAGCACAATAAGAAGAATTAGCTTTTGTCAACATTCACCGAAATGGATTATAAAATTGCAGGAGCGGAGAACAATACGATGGGACTACTGATCCAACATGCCTCATGTCTACTGCTGCTAGTTCGTTGCTACAGATATTGCAGTTAGTTGGTACAACCACTAGATGTGGAAGAAATGATTATTGTAAATAAATAAAGAATTTCTTTGTACACATCAAAAGCATTCCTGCGGCAAATGCAACTTCACTCTTGTATGGTTGTACCTCCATTTGCTGTTCTAGTGCTCTTGATCATCTTGACAACATTTAACTTCCGGGATCACACCAGCCCTGCGGTCTGATGATTGTACCGCAGTATCACTACTGAAATGAAGGCTGCCAAAAAAAGATGCACTTTCATGTTAATAATATGAATTTGCCACAGTCATGCTATGAAGTCATGAACACTATTTCACATTGAATTTGAATTCAACCGGAATCATAAGAAAAGGAATGTTTTTTCATGCACCAAGTGTCTAAAGCTCGCACATGAGATGTTAACACTTAGCTTAACGCACTACCTTTGAGGCCAATATTGAAAATTGATTTGGGTTTTAGTTTCCTGAAACATTTGAGGCCATTTCTGTCTAGATTCTTTTGGTGGAGAAAATGACACCATACAGGTGTCAGAATTTACACAACCCTTTCCATGATGCAAATCAAGGATCATATAGTAAACTTCTCATCATTTTCTAATAAATATATCATATTTTCATCAGCACTGCATTGGAATTGAATCTGCAAGATTGCCACCAAAAAAAAAAGTCATCCCAACTGTACCTGCCAGGAAGCGAGTCTTAACACTAAACAAATTCCAGCACACTGTCACTGCCGTGCCCGCAACGAATTTCTTGCGGGGGCAAGACTTCCATGCTTCTAGAGCCCGGTCTATCAAATTTTCAGCTGGGGTAAACAGGGTACACATCGGTGTTAGTGTTATGCTATGAATTTGGGTTAACAGTAGCCATGTTTAACAAATAAGGTAATCTCAAGAGTATGGACTGGTAACTATACCTATCATATGAATTTGTGTTGAATAACAGATATAAAGCTTTGGGAGTGTAAAACTGGTGAAGAAACCTGCAAAATTTCGTGAATAAGAAAATGATATAGGACCGCAGTCATGCTAAGATTGTTCTGATAGTACTTTATGTCTTGTACCTGTGGCTAGAAGCCTCCATACCGTAACCAGACTACCATATTTTGCACCGAACAGAAGAACAGGCAATACCTAAGATTCAGATATCAAAGAGACAAAGATTTATAAATTACTCAGGGAAAGAATTATGCTTCAGCCAGAACGATCCAGTCACTAATACAATTTAATGCTTACTTTGAGAGTCATCGATGGGTTGCCTGAGAAGATCACTTGTGCCGTGGATATGATGGAGTTAGCAATCGGCAGCACAGCTCCGGCAGCACGAAGCACATCTTTTTCAGTCAATTGGAAGTTCCTTTCCCTCACCGGATGCCTGCTACAAATGCTAACTGAAATTAGCTGCTCGGTTCAAACAGAGTAACGACTTATTCTGTGGCACAAAGAACAAAATTGATCATTGGCTCATAGTACTTCATACCTCTGTGGCACAGAATCCTTAAAGAAGGCTAGACCCAAAATCATAACGCCCAGCTGACAAAATACAGAAATTGGGCTGTACAGATGGTCACCCAAAACTCATACGAGATTAGCACAGGAAGAAACATAGAGCAAAGTAGAAATTTGAGGAAAAGCAGTAGCAGATCATGCATACCTGAAAGTGATCTCTCTTGGAAAGGAGCAAGATAAGAAGAACATGGATCCCAGCCCGAACCAGAGTGCTGATTTCGCCACGTCCTTCCACATCACCAGCTCGACGACCCTTTCCCAGAGACTTTCCCACCCGGACTGCTCCAGAGCGTCAGTTTCTGTGACTGAAACAACAACGGCAGTTACTACTAGGAAGTGAGCATTCGGATCTAGCAATGCTTTCTTCAACCAGAAATCTAGCAATGCTCACCAGGAGTGGCATCGGCAGGAGCAGGGACCAAGGCCAAGCTCATGTCGTCCTCCTTCCCTGGGGCGGGCGCCGCCGCCGCCACCGCCTTGTCCACGGCCACCGCGGTCGCGACCTTGGACGCCACCCTGGAAGACCTCCTCCGGCGCGCCTTCCTGACGGCTTCCTCCTCCGGGTCGGCCTCCTTCTCCAGCCTCCGCCTCGCCCGCCTCGCGTTCCTCGGCGAGGCCCCCGCGGGCGTCGCGCGCCGCCGCCTGGGAGGCGTCCCCGCCATCTCCAGGCTCGAATCCACGCCTCCCCCGGCCGCGGCCCGCTGGCCCGAGCGGGTGTGGCGGGAGGTCGGGGACGGGGAGAGCAGGAGCAGCTCGTGGAGCGAGTACCCGCCGGAAAGCTGCAGCGGCGACGGCATGGGCGGCTTCTGGCCCGTCGGTTTCGGCGGCGGCGTCGCCATGGGCTCCTCCTCCGCCGCGGGGGAGGGGTGGTGGTACGGAGGCGTCCGCAGCTTCGCGGATGGGGCCGGCGAGGTGGGGTTCATGGCCATGGCCGCCATGTGCTGGTCGATTTGCTTGATTGCTTCACCTTGCTTCGGTCTGTGCGGGTTTGGGTGCGGAGTCTGGCGTTTAAAAGTCAAGGGCGGTCATGTAGGAAAGGAAAGCGAGAGGCTACATAGATTCGCTAGGCCCACTTATCAGAGAGGAGGCGCGCGATATAGCCGTTGCGGGGTTCGACAGGCGGCCAGGGCACGTGGCGGGTGGGCTGGGTGACTCGCGAATGGCCCGTTGGGAGGGCCGGTTTCGGTTCACAGGAATTTCAAAGAAAACTTCGTATCCAGTAAAAATGAACAAAGTCCCCTAAAAAAGCTAAAAACAATCAAACGAAACTTGAATAAAGATTCCTGTAGGAATTTTCACTTTGAACAATGAAAAAAAAAACATGCTATAGCAAAATAACATCGGCCTTAAAGTTCGCTACTGGCATATGCTATATCGCGCTATGGCATGCTATTAGCGAGAAAATATATACTGATTCATTTAGCGAGCCATTCCTCGACACTTTTCAGTGCCCTTGATGTAAAACACATGAAAGTTCCTCTATTCGTACAGATTTCACAAGAATCCCCCATCCCTGCAAGGAACAAAAAAGACAAAGGGATTTATGATCTTTCATTTTTTTAGTCATTAGTGATCGTATCAAAGCAATTCTCTCACAAAATCTGAGATTATCCGGCTTAAGCACATGCACAAATGAGTGCAAAAATACACTCATCAACACATCAAGTTATTTTTGCTTCATGTGAGAGTCATCCGAGCTAGGCTGCCCATCATCCTTTCTAGATCTTCTTGTGCTTTGCGTAGCCGAGCTCTCAGCCCTTCAATGTTTTCCAGTCCTTGACATGAAGTTCTTTATGGACAAGATAAAACTTCTCCTTGGTAGTAGGGAAGAGGCCATGATGCCTAGCTTTCACCCATGCAGTCTTCACAATATCCTCCACCGCCTCACTCAACCATCTTGCCTCAAACCTGCGACATCCAGTGTCAGCAAATCGGTCGGTGTTCATTCTTGCGAAGTTCCAAAGTTTGGATGCCAGCCAATTGGAACTTGTAGCTCCATTCTTCATTACATACCACTTGATCCAACCTTTCCTTCAAATCACCTCTAAAGCAAGTGTATATACCACCTTCATACCCCATGTCTTCTAGAGAGCATTGCATCAGCACACCCAAGAAGGCTTGCATTCAGACGATGGGGTGATGGGCTCCTCCTTCCTTTTTTAGCCGAGTTTAAGATCTCATTAAAATCCTTCAGTGACCACCCGTGGTAGTCTAGAAGGAAGAAAATCATCGGAATCTCAACGCCAGTTGCGGGAGACCCTCTCCATTATCCTCTGTTTCCACTCATGATTCTTGTTCCCTAGCCCCGTTACCAAATCCCAAATCTCCTCTCCTTCTCGGGCTCGCTCGCCTCAGCAGCCGCCGCCGGTCCCGCTGCTTTCCGCCGCCGTTGACGACAATGTTCCTCGGCATCCCGACAGCTTACCCTTGAGGTGCTTCCCAATTCCTCCGCTCGCTTCTCCGGCTCGACCTCCCCGCTGCTCTCTGCCGCCGTCCACGACCGTATTCCTCGGCAGCCCGAAAGCTCGTCCTTGAGGTGCAAGTCCTCTGCTCGTTGCATCGCTACCCACCGGCGCTCCGTCCACGACCATCCTCCTCAACTTGGCTCCATCGGATGTGGTCTGGTACTCGACTCGTTGCCTGCTGGCATGTATCTTGCACGTGGGGCTAGGCTGATATGAAAGAGGGGAATAGCTCACATGATACAAAAGTTTTTGGTGATGTAACGCTGACGGAAACGATCAGCGAGCAGGATGGCAAAAGAAAGACAAAAAACTAGCAAAATAGGATTGCTGGTCCGGGTTGTGGAGGTTATCTGTTGTATAGGAATGAATTTGATGTACATTGTCAAGTATTTTGGGATAGTTGATGCTTCGTTCATTTTCCTTCAGAAATTTCTTCTCAAATCAAGATAGGATTGTTGGTCCAGATTGTGGAGGTTGTCTGTTGTATAAATGAATTTGATGTACACTGTCAACAAAAGCTCCTTTGAAATTTTCTGTGAATATTTCTTACTGTCCACTCTTGTGCTAACAATGATGCGCAGTTTTGTAGTATGTATATGTGGCTGTTCACTCTTGTGATAAAAGAGATTTTTTATCAGTCAAGAATACAATCTACTAGCATCTATGCCTATTTGTTGTTTTAACAAGCTCACATGCATACCCATTATTTAAAATAGTGTACCTATCCTGAAGCATAGAATTTTGTATGACTGTACTGTTGCCTGTTTGTGTATTGAATAAAGGGATACATGAGCCACAAATTAGATTGCATCTAATTTGTTAGTGCCACAAATTAGATTGCATCTACTCATTACTTTCACGGGAATAAAAATGAACATAGTTATAGGATCAAAAAGGATATCACCATAGGGCATGAATAGATAGTTTTAGTTTTGTCAAAGAGTCAAATGCACTAAGATTAGCTGACATGCCCAGGTAACTAGCTATATTTTCACCAATATTCAAGTACCAACACAAGCACATAGCTGTAGAATGAAAGGATAACTTGAAATAAATAACACCACTTAGCTGACATGCTGATACGTCTCCAACATTCTATAATTTTTGATTGTTCCATGCTATTATATTGTCAACCTTGGATGTTTTATGTGCACTTATATGCTATTTTATATGATTTTTGGGACTAACCTATTAACCTAGAGCCTAGTGCCAGTTTCTGTTTTTTTCGTTGTTTTTGAGTATCGCAGAAAAGGAAAACCAAACGGAGTCATATTGACCTGAAACTTCACGGAACTTATTTTTGGACCAGAAGAAGGCCACGAAGTAAAAGAATTGGGCCGGAAGATTCTCGGGCTGCCCACGAGTGTGGGGGGCGCGCCCCCCTGCCTCATGGACAGCCCGGAGACCCCCCCCCCCGCCTTGTTCCTGACTCCAACACCTCTTATATAACCCCAAACTTCCAGAAAGAAACCTAGATCGGGAGTTTCGCCGCGGGAAGCCTCCGTAGCCACCAAAAACCAATCTAGACCTGTTCCGGCACCCTGCCGGAGGGGGGAATCCCTCTCCGGTGGCCATCTTCATCATACCGGCGCTCTCCATGACGAGGAGGGAGTAGTTCACCCTCGGGGCTGAGGGTATGTACCAGTAGCTATGTGTTTGATCTCTCTCTCTCTCTCTCTCTCGTGTTCTTGAGGCGGCACGATCTTGATGTATCACGAGCTTTGCTATTATATTTGGATCTTATGATGTTTCTCTCCCTCTACTCTCTTGTGATGAATTGAGTTTTCCCTTTGAAGTTATCTTATCGGATTGAGTCTTTAGGGATTTGAGAAGACTTGATGTATGTCTTGCATGTGCTTATCTGTGGTGATAATGGGATATCACGTGATCCACTTTATGTATGTTTTGGTGATCAACTTGCGGGTTCCGTGACCTCGTGAACTTATGCATAGGGGTTGGCACACGTTTTCGTCTTGACTCTCCGGTAGAAACTTTGGGGCACTCTTTGAAATTCTTTGTGTTGGTTGAATAGATGAATCTGAGATTGTGTGATGCATATCGTATAATCATACCCACTGATACTTGAGGTAACATTGGAGTATCTAGGTGACATTAGGGTTTTGGTTGATTTGTGTCTTAAGGTGTTATTCTAGTACGAACTCTTGAATAGATCGATCAGAAAGAATAACTTTGAGGTGGTTTCGTACCCTACCATAATCTCTTCGTTTGTTCTCCGCTATTAGTGACTTTGGAGTGACTCTTCGTTGCATGTTGAGGGATAGTTATATGATCCAGTTATGTTATTATTGTTGAGAGGACTTGCACTAGTGAAAGTATGAACCCTAGGCCTTGTTTCCTAGCATTGCAATACCGTTTACGCTCACTTTTATCATTAGTTACCTTGCTGTTTTTATATTTTCAGATTACAAAAACCATTATCTACTATCCATATTGCACTTGTATCATCATCTCTTCGCCGAACTAGTGCACCTACACAATTTACCATTGTATTGGGTGTGTTGGGGACACAAAAGACTCTTTGTTATTTGGTTGCAGGGTTTCTTGAGAGAGACCATCTTCATCCTACGCCTCCCACGGATTGATAAACCTTAGGTCATCCACTTGAGGGAAATTTGCTACTGTCCTACAAACCTCTGCACTTGGAGGCCTAACAACGTCTACAAGAAGAAGGTTGTGTAGTAGACATCAAGCTATTTTCTGGCGCTGTTGCCGGGGAGGTTAGAGCTTGAAGGTATATATTTAGATCTTGCAATCGAATCTTTTTGTTTCTTATTTTATCACTAGTTTAGTTTATAAAAGAAAACTACAAAAAAATTGGAATTGAGGGTAGCTCATATGCTTCATCTTTTTAATATCTTTCATGAAAATAAGGATTCCGATAATTGTGCCAAAGTGTTAGAAGAAGAATGCACTAGAATGTTTGGCACTAAATCTTTGAATGATGAGCATGATTGCAATGTTATTAGTATGAACTCTTTGAATATCCATAGTACTAGTGATGATTGCACTAGTCATGATGAAAATGTCTCTTATAAGCATGTCAACTTTTGTTGAATACATAGAGCTTGCAAGCACACACCAAATAGGGAAGATAGATTTTGCAAGAGGCACAAGTATTTGGAAACTAAATGGTTGCAAGAAAGGCCAGATGATTGTGTTGAAAGATTCAATATTTATCGCCATCCTTGTGAACTTTGCAATGAACATGGTCATTTAAAGCTCCAATGCTATTTGTTTCATGATCAAATCATGTCCAAAAATATTGATAACTTGATTACCCTTGAGCATCATAAAGAGCTTAGTCTTCTTTTGGGGTATGAATAAATGAAACATATAACTGAGGGTATTCCAAAATTTAATCTTGATAGATTTCTTGATTTTGATCTAGAGGAAATTTATGTGTATTGTGTGGTGAATTGCATTGAGAATCCTTATATTGCCAATTACATAAAGTCTAGAAAACAAATAGAAGATGAAGGGAATACTAATGAAAGGGAAGATATCTCCCAATACCCTCCTATTATTTCTTATGATGAATCGGGTAACAAGGAGGAGCCTTCTATTCAACTAATCTCATCAATAAGGAGCTCCAAAAAGAGGGATAAACCCATACTTAATGTGAAGAAGAAAAAGAAAAGACGGAGAAGTAAAGGTAAAGAGGTATCGCTCCTAAATGATGTTGCTCCTATCACTCATTGTGATGATGATAATTGCTATACTATTGGTGCTATCCATACTATTAATGATGAAAGTGATTATGCTTATGATATGAAAAGGCCCAAGCTTGGGGATGCTATGTTTGATGAGAATGACATGTTTGAGAATGTATTTGCTGCAATTAATGTTTGTCCCAAGCTAGGGGATGCTATGTTTGATGAGGATGATATGTTTAACCTCCCAAGTTTTGATATGCAAATTTATTATGATGATAGCATGCCTCCTATTTATGATGCTTATATTGATGAAAGTGGGTTTAGAAGAGTGTCAACTTTAGGAAGTAATGATCCCACTATTTTGTAGGGTGTTGAATCTTATTATAACAATTATGAAAGTGGACTCGGAGAGGTCATGACTTTATTTAGTAATGATTCCACTATTTTGGAAGAGGTTTCAATTGATTATGATGAGAACAAAGTTGCTACTTATGATGATTATTGTGATGCCACTTATGCTATAAAAAGTAGTGATGATTGTATTTATAAAACTTGTCATGATTATGATTACCCTTTTTCTTAACATTACTCTTTTAATGTGGAAACAATCTATAGTATTCGAGTTTCTTATGATACTCCCACTATTCCGAATGAGAATAAATTTTCTTATGTGGAGAGTAGTAAAATTTCTATGCTTGTGCATCATGAAAATAATGCTTTATGTGATGGTTATATTGTTGAATTCATTCATGATTCTACTGAAAATTATTATGAGGGAGGAATATATGCTTGTAGGAATTGCAATAATATCAAGTTTCCTCTCTATGTGTTGAAAATCTTGAAGATTTGCTTGTTTTACCTTTCTATGCAAGTTGATTATTGTTCCCACAAGTTGTTTGTTCACAAAATCCCTATGCATAGGAAGTGGGTTAGACTTAAATGTGCTAGTCATATTCTTCATGACGCTCTCTTTATGTTTCAGCTCTTATCTTTTATGTGAGCATCATTGAAATCATCATGCCTAGCTTGGGGCGTTAAACGATAGCGCATGTTGGGAGGCAACCCAATTTTATTTTTGTTCTTTGCTTTTTGGTTCTGTTCAGTAATAAATAATTCATCTAGCCCCTCTTTAGATGTGGTTTTATGCTTTTAATTAGTGTTTGTGCCAAGTAGAACCTTTGGGAAGACTTGGGTGAAGTCTTTGTGATCTTGCTGTAAAAAACAAAAACTTTAGCGCTCACGAGATTAGCTACCATTTTTTACTGGAGAGTGCTATCAAGTTGATTATTTTTGCAGATGATTAACAGAAAAATTACTCAGGTCCACCAATTTATTTGAGAATTTTATGAGTTCCAGAAGTATACATTTGATACAGATTACTACAGACTATTCCGTTTTTGACAGATTATGTTTTCTATGTGTTGTTTGCTTATTTTGATGAATCTATGAGTAGTATCGGAGGATATGTGTAGGATCGAAAGTATGTCTAGAGGGGGGGGGGTGATTAGAATACTTGACCAAATAAAAACTTATCCTTTTCCCAATTTTAGTTCTTGGCAGATTTTAGCAACTTTGGACAAGTCAAGCAATATTAACACAATTCAAGCAAGCATGCAAAGAGTATATGAGCAGCGGAAAGTAAAGCATGCAACTTGCAAGAATGTAAAGGGAAGGGTTTGGAGGATTCAAGCGTAATTTGAGACACAGATGTTTTTGTCGTGGTTCCGATAGGTGGTGCTATCGTACATCCACGTTGATGGAAACTTCAACCCATGAAGGGTAGCGGCTGCGCGAGTCCACGGAGGGCTCCACCCACGAAGGGTCCACGAAGAAGCAACCTTGTCTATCCCACCATGGCCGTCGCCCACGAAGGACTTGCCTCACTAGCGGTAGATCTTCACGAAGTAGGCGATCTCCTTGCCCTTACAAACTCCTTGGTTCAACTCCACAATCTTGTCGGAGGCTCCCAAGTGACACCTAGCCAATCTAGGAGACACCACTCTCCAAGAAGTAACAAATGGTGTGGTGATGATGAACTCCTTGCTCTTGTGCTTCAAATGATAGTCTCCCCAACACTCAACTCTCTCACACAGGATATGTATTTGGTGGAAAGAAGATTTGAGTGGAAAGCAACTTGGGGAAGGCTAGAGATCAAGATTCATATGGTAGGAATGGAATATCTTGGTCTCAACACAAGTGTAGGTGGTTCTCTCTCAGAAAAAGTAAGTTGGAAGTGTAGGTTTGTTCTGATGGCTCTGTCCACGCATGAAGAGGAGGTGGAGGGGTATATATAGCCTCCACACAAAATCTAACCGTTACACACAACTTGCCAGTCTCGGTGGGACCGAATTGATAAACTCGGTCGGATCGATTCAGCAAAGCTAGTGACCGCTAGGAGTTTCGGTGGGACCGACATGCAACTCAGTAGGACCGATATGGTTAGGGTTAGGGCATAACGTAATCTCGATGAGACCGATTACACAAACTCGGTGAGACCGATTTTGGTAATAAGCTAACCTGAGAGTTAGTCAGGTAAACTCGGTGGGACCGATTCGCTCATTTCGGTGAGACCGAAATGTTACAAAAGGGAAACATAGAGTTTACATTGCAATCTCAGTGGGACCGATTGCTCATCTCAGTGGGACCGAAACGTTACGAAGGGAAACAAAGAGATTACAATCCCATCTCGGTGAGACCGAGATCCCTATCGGTGAGACCGATTTGCCTAGGGTTTGTGGCAGTGGCTATTACATCTGAACTCAGTGGCGCTGGATAGAAAGAATCGGTGGGGCCGAGTTTGACTTTTGGTTTAGGTCATATGTGGATGTGAGAAAGTAGTTGAGGGTTTTGGAGCATATCACTAAGCATTTTGAGCAAGAGCCTCATTAAGCAACACCTCATCCCTCCTTGATAGTATTGGCTTTTCCTATAGACTCAATGTGATCTTGGATCACTAAAATAGAAAATGTAGAGTCTTGAGCTTTGAGCTTTGAGCTTGAGCCAATCCTTTTGTCCTTAGCATTTTGAGGGGTCCACTTTTCTCATCCATGCCATGCCAATCATTGAGCTTTCCTGAGATATTAATCTTGAAATAGCATTAGCTCAATGAGCTATATGTTGTTAGGAATTACCAAAACCACCTAGGGATAGTTGCACTTTCAATCTCCCCCTTTTTGGTAATTGATGACAACATATAGATCAAAGCTTCGACAAATGATAATAAGAGTGATAAACATTGTCGCTTTGAGAAGTATGTGAAAAGCAAGAGCTCCCCCTAAATTTGTGCATAGTTTAAGATTTGCTTTGGACTGCAAATGCACAATGAGTTAGGATCATGGGTTACTCTTCCATGTCACATACATCTTGGTGGAGCGCTCAAAATGATAATAATGAAATACATGCACTCATCACCAAGCAAAGTGAATGATCATATGGGGATATAAAAAGATAATGTCATCCAACAAGCATTAAGGTAGCATATGATCAAACACATGATCATCCAAGTATCACACACAAGCATAAAGTATCTCAAACAAGCAAATAACAAAGTTCAACCACCAAACAATAAGAGAGAATAAAATGAAACACTCTCTCTCGAAGCCTATGATCTATACATTTTCTCCCCCTTTGGCAACAAGTTACCAAAAAGTTCATAAAAATGCATAGTGCTAGATCGACTCTCAAGCTTGGTCTTTAGGTGGTGGTGTAGATAAAACTCCAAGGACGAAGGCATCATTTGATGTAGATGGAGCTGGTGGAGTGGGTGCTAGAGATGGTGGCACTGAAGCTGTAGCTGGTGTAGATGAAGTTGCTCTGGTGTCTGTAACAGGCACTGCAGCAGATCTCTGTCCTCTGGGCACTCTAGCAAAAGCATCAGTGGTAGACTTGCCCTTCTTCTCCTGCACTTCATCCTGAAGTTGCTCAACAACTGACTGTATCTCTATGATCTTCACATCTAAATCATAGAACTTCTGCTCCATGATCCTCTCCAAGCTCTCCTGGTTTTGAGTCAGGGTGGCCAATCCCTTCTCAATCCTCAGAGTGAAGACAATCAAGTAGCCAAGCTGATCTTGCTTGCTCTTCAGAAGATACTAAGATGCCTCATCAATGGTTGGCATCTTTGCAGCCTTTTCAGTCCTTGCCTTCTCCCTCTTTGCTTATGCTTGCACAGAAGATGGTTCATTCTCATCCATCACCACAGTGTTGTCCTCAAAGTCTGGGTAGATGGGCATGTGTTCCTTGTCCAAGAGATATGTGCCAGTGCCCATCTTGGAGTTGATTAGCTCCTGGATCTGTGGGGCATACCCACATCTTCTCTTCTGATCTGTAGCTGTTCTCTTTACGGTTTCCACAATTAGGCTCATGACTTTGAACTTTTGAGGCACATCAAATATGTGAAGTAGGTTAATTGCATGGCCTCTGATCATCTTGTGATCACCTGATTTTGGCAATAGAGTGTGCCTGAGGATCCAATTGATGGTTGGCAAACCTGACAGAAGGTAATGTACTGATCCAAACTTGTGTGTCTCAAGAGCAGCATCTGGGATCTCTTTGTACATATGTGCCATGGTGTTGTGATCCTTCTTCTTCTTGGCATAGACATCCAAGTCATCTTCATTCTCCTTAGGAGCATTGATCAATTTTTCCCATTCTTCAACCGTTGACTGGTACCTAGTACCTTCAGACATCCAGACAATCCTTCCATATGGGTAGAAATGAGTTGTGGAGTAGAATTGCATAATAAGCTCATCATTCCACTTTGTGAGCTTCTGAGCCACAAACTCATCGACTCCACATGCCTTGAAGCTGTCATATACACCAGGGAAGTGATCTTCATTTTCCTCAATGAATTTCTAATCAACCCATCTCATGTCACACACTATGGGCTTCTTGTCAAGTAAAATAGTCTCATAGAAGTCCTGCTATTCCTTTGTATGGAACCTGTAGTCCACAGCAGTCCTTCTCCTGGTGGCATATGGATCAGACTCTCTCCATAGTCTCAGTCCTGAATCCTTCCTAATTTTCATATTCTCTGCAACTGGGCATGCATCATTGTGATCAGGGATCTTGGGCTTCAACTTCCTCAAAACAACAGAATCATCTTCTTCTTCAGCAGCTTGAGGCACTGAGGCCTTGTTCTTCTCGTCAGCAGGGATGTTCCTGGTGCTCCTCTTGGGTTTTGGCTTTGGAGCTGGAGCAACAGTCTTAGGAGCAGTTTTGGGCTTAGATGGAGCAATCCCTGCCCTTATAGCATCTCCCATGAGCTTTTGAGCTCTGGGTGCTGTGCTGCATCCTCTTCCTCTTCTTCAGAATCTCTCATTATTGAAGATCTGCCAAGCACTCTGGCAGTGGTCTTCTTGACCCTTTCCTTCCTTTTCTTCTCTACCACAACCTGTTCTTTGGGTGCAGATCCCAAAGTCTCTTGAGTGGACGTTCTGGCCTTTGACATAGGAACTCTCTTGGCAGGAACCTTTTGCTTCATTCCTGGCTTAGTGGCAGCAATTGTGCCATATTCCTTTTTCAGAACTTTCCTCTTTGAGGTGGCCTCTTCCTCAACAGCCACATAGTCCTCATCCTTAGAATCTGAGGTTCTCTTCTTTCAGGTCCTGGTGGCTGCCTTAGGCAAGTTGCTGGGTGTACTTCTGCTTCCCTCATCAAAGCTGCTAGAGGGACTAGTGCCCTCACTCATGTTAACTTGCTCCTCAGACTTGTTCTGACTGTCACTCTGATCTGACATGATGCAAACACTGATAGCAAACCCTGTGAATAGATATAGATGAGATAGATTGGATGAGCATCACAAAGTACAGAGGTTTTTTTTGCAAAAGAATGAGTCAAAAACTTAGTTTTAGTTTTTCACAGAAAGCATTTCGGATCTACCAATTTGAAAACTCGGTGATACCGAAGCATCTTTTGGAACCTAAACTAGTGAACTCGGTTAGACCGAGTCACAGTTTGGTGGCACCGAGACTGCTAGGGTTTCAGAAAGTATTAAACTCGGTCACACCGATTTGCAATTCTCGGTCAGATCGAGAATCACATGTGGAATGGCCTTAGCCGAATCGGTGGAACCGATTTCAACAACTCGGTTGGTCCGAGATGATTTCGGCGGAAACCTAACCCTAAATTTTCAATCCACAACTAAACTACAGAGTGATTTTGCTGGGTAGAGTGATCTCAATTGTGGCAAGATACATGGCAAAACAATGTGCTAGGAATCGGAGTGAGATTAGCACAAGGATCAAGTCCATACCCTAAGTGCGGCGATGGACCTGCTACGGCGGCAACGGCGGAGACGATTTCCGTTGACGGCGGCGGTGTTGGTGTCAAAACCGGCGGATCTCGGGTAGGGGGTCCCGAACTGTGCGTCTAAGGCGGATGGTAACATGAAGCAGGTGACACGATGTTTTACCCAGGTTCAGGCCCTCTTGATGGAGGTAATACCCTACGTCCTGCTTGATTGTTCTTGATGATATGAGTATTACAAGAGTTGATCTACCACGAGATCGTAGAGGCTAAACCCTAGAAGCTAGCCTATGGTATGATTGTATGTTGTCCTATGGACTAAACCCTCCGGTTTATATAGACACCGGAGGGGGCTAGGGTTACACAAGGTCGGTTACAAGGGAGGAGATATACATATCCGTATTGCCTAGCTTGCCTTCCACGCCAAGTAGAGTCCCATCCGGACACGGGACGAAGTCTTCAATCTTGTATCTTCATAGTCCAACAGTCCGGCCAAAGGATATAGTCCGGCTGTCCGAGACCCCCTAATCCAGGATTCCCTCAGTAGCCCCTAAACCAGGCTTCAATGACGACGAGTCCGGCGCGCAGTATTGTCTTCGGCATTGCAAGGCGGGTTCCTCCTCTGAATACTCCACAAAAAATTTTATACTCAAGGATAGCATCCGGCTCTGCAAAACAAGTTCCACAACCCATCGCAGAGAGAATAATATTTCCATAAATCTAATCTATTGTCACGTTTTGACAACACGACATCACGTCATGGCCCGGTCTTTATCTGAACCGTTTTTTCTCAACCAGCGCTGCGCATATTGCGAGGCGGTTTTTCTGACACGTCTCGTCAAAGCAGAGATCGTGTCCCCCTTATTACGGGATTCTCATCAATACGGACGTGGGTAATCCAATCGTGCCTGTTGGTATGTGCTACCTCTTGAGCACTGCGTTGGATTTCCTCGAAGAGGAGAGGATGATGCAGCAAAGTAGCGTAAGTATTTCCCTCAGTTTTTGAGAACCAAGGTATCAATCCAGTAGGAGGCTACGCACGAGTCCCTCGTACCTACACAAAAACAATAGCTCAACGCAACCAACGCGCTTAGGGGTTTTCAATCCCTTCACGGTCACTTATGAAAGTGAGATCTGATAGAGATGATAAATAATATTTTTGGTATAGAGATGCAAAGTGAAAAGTAAAAGGCAAAGTAAAAGCAAAGCAATAATAAAGTGATGGAGATTGATATGATGAGAAAGAGACCCGGGGGCCATAGGTTTCACTAGTGGCTTCTCTCAAGAGCATAAGTATTCTACGGTGGGTGAACAAATTACTGTTGAGCAATTGACATAATTGAGCATAGTTATGAGAATATCTAGGTATGATCATGTATATAGGCATCACGTCCGAGACAAGTAGACCGACTCCTGCCTGCATCTACTACTATTACTCCACTCATCGACCGCTATCCAGCATGCATCTAGAGTATTAAGTTAAAAACAGAGTAACGCCTTAAGCAAGATGACATGATGTAGAGGGATAGTTTCATGCAATATGATAAAAACCCCATCTTGTTATCCTCGATGGCAACAATACAATACGTGCCTTGCTGCCCCTTCTGTCACTGGGAAAGGACACCGCAAGATTGAACCCAAAGCTAAACACTTCTCCCATGGCAAGAAAAACCAATCTAGTAGGACAAACCAAACTGATAATTCGAAGAGACTTGCAAATATAACCAATAATACATAAAAGAATTCAGAGAAGATTCAAATATTATTCATAGATAGACTTGATCATAAACCCACAATTCATCGGTCTCAACAAACACACCGCAAAAAGAAGATTACATCGAATAGATCTCCACGAGAGAGGGGGAGAACATTGTATTGAGATCCAAAAAGAGAGAAGAAGCCATCTAGCTACTAACTATGGACCCGTAGGTCTGAAGTAAACTAATCACACTTCATCGGAGGGGCTTGGATGATGATGTAGAAGCCCTCCGTGATCGATTCCCCTTCCGGCGGAGCTCCGGAATAGGCCCCAAGATGGGATCTCATGGATACAAAAAGTTGCGGCGGTGGATTTAGGTTTTTGGCTCTATCCTCGATCGTTTGGGGGTACGTAGGTATATATAGGAGGAAGGAGTATGTTGGTGGAGCTTCAAGGGGCCCACGAGGCAGGGGGCGCGCCCTAGGGGGGGCGCCCTCCACCCTCGTGACCGCGTCGTGGCTTTCTTGACGGAGGGTCCAAGTCTCCTGGGTCTTATCTGATGAGAAAATCACGTTCCCGAAGGTTTCATTCCGTTTGGACTCCGTTTGATATTCTGTTTCTCCGAAACACTGAAATAGGCAAAAAACAACAATTCTGGGCTAGGGCTCCGGTTAATAGGTTAGTCCCAAAAATAATATAGAAGTGGAAAATAAAGCCCAATATGGTCCAAAACAGTAGATAATATAGCATGGATCAATCAAAAATTATAGATACGTTGGAGACGTATCAGTATGACTCCTAGATCTTAGGTAAGTCCCAAACGGCCACAAGGAGGACACTTGATATTCACCTCTTTTATAAAGAGGGCGAGGCCTGTCCTTTTTTCCCTCTCGTGCTCAATCGAATCCTTCCCCCGCCTCGAGTTATAACACCCAAAGCTCAGGTCAGGCGCTTCGGACCTTGAACTATGTCCGGATCCAACCTTCAAGGTCGGTGGATGCCTTCCTCTGTCACAGAGGAGGACATCAAGAAGCTGAGAGAGGCCAGATATCTGACCACTGAAATTTTGCATAGGCTGCCTGCCCGAGGGCAGGTCATCCCTACTCCCGAACCCACCGAGAGTGTCGTGTTCATCTCCCACTTCCTCCGAGGACTAGGCCTTGCTCTGGATCCCTTTGTTAAGGGTCTTATGTTCTATTATGGGCTGGATTTACATGATCTGGCCCCAGATTCCCTTCTTCACATCTCGTCATTTATTGTCGTATGTGAGGCCTTCCTCCGCATTACCCCTCACTTCGGCCTGTGGCTCAAGACCTTCGATGTGAAGCCGAAGATGATCGAGGGGCGGCACGCAGAGTGCGGAGGTGCCTTAATAAGCAAAATCGCTGATGCTCCATGGCCAGAGGGTTCCTTCCTAGAGGTGTCCAGATTGTGGCAGCGGGAGTGGTTTTACATCACAGCTCCCCGAAGTGCCAAGTGGGTAGCCGCCCCCACCTTTCGCTCGGGCCCCCGATCGCAACTGATGTCATGGATCAGCAGGGGGCTGAGCTGGTGTCCTGCAAAGGACGTGCCAATATTGCAGAGCCGTATCCGAGATCTCTTTAAGAGAGATCTTAGTCTGGTTATGGTAATGCAAGTTATGCTAGTTCGTCGAGTCCAGCCTTGCAAACGTCGGCCCCTCCGTATGTGGGAATTCAACCCGGAAGGACCACGAGCTATTCAGCATTTCCTCGGCATGACGCTCGAAGAGATGTACAAATCGTTCTTCGGACCCCAAATAGAGTGCCCAAACACCACTGAGGATGTGGCTTTGAGCTGCAACCGCCCCGCTACCCAAGTAAGTGATCCCATGGCCGAACCCGCTATCCTTTTGTTTATCATGGCATCGTTCTAAAGAGTCACTCTTTGACCAGGACTGGATAACAAAGGCGAAGATGATTAGGTGTTCGGCGCCCCTTCCTGAGGGCTTGGACAATCCGGTATTGGACAAGATGCTCGAGCCGGTGCCTTATCTAGTGCCCTCAAAGGAAGATGAAGGGGGGAATAAAGAGGGCGAAAGCGGGCCTCACTCGCTACTTATTCCAACCGGGGGAATGAGCGCCTCCGCGAGGAAGGATAACCAGGGGAAGAATCTGACATTCTCTCTCCCCGGGGAAGGAAGAGGACTACCTCTGAAGATCCGGAAACTAAGGTTTCCAAACGGGAGAAGAAATCTTCTCCAGAGGGTCCTGCCTCGGAGGGTATTCTTGCCGCATAATGTCCGCGTGGGGATCAGCCCTCTACCGAGCTGTAAGTAATCAAAAAGTACTTAATAGTGAAAATATCCTACCTTACTTCTGAAGACAATAACCGATGCTTATAAATTATAGTCCGGATTGTAGCCCTTCTCGACAGAGTTCGTCTTCGAGGGATCTTCTTCCGGAGATGATGGAGAGCGAAATGCCTCCCCCTGACACCCCACCTCATGAGGTGGGCGACCCAGAAGTGTCGTCGCGGAGGGTATCTTCGGATCCACCGAGGCCAGAGGATAACCCTTTGGCTGCCCGGAATCCCTAGTATCCGTCTCCTAAGGAGAGCGGCACCAAGAGTCCGAAACCGTACAATGTGCGGTCGGATGCACTGAAGGATCTTCTTGGGTAAGCAGCCGTCTCGGAAGCGCGTCGTACACTGATGGGTACAGTAATTGAAAGGATTTCATCCGCTGAAAGCGGATTGCACGAAGCCTTTATGAGTCTACGGAAAGGCTTTGAGGTACGTGAAATAGTGCATGTTTTTGATAGTACCACACACGTTAGCTGTGCCCTATGCAGATAGTAGCCCCTAAGACTCTGGTTGTCGTCGAGAATGGCGGCAACCCGGGGATCATATTCCCAGGTAATAACCCGTCTGCCTTTATGTGCAGGCGGTTGAGGCTTCGATGGCTAGCCGAACTGATGGGTTTACCGAGCTAAAGCGGCAACTTGATGCGGCCGATGCCGATATCGTGCTTGTTAACCAGCGGCTTGACGAGGCACAGGGTAAGTGAGTTCTCTGGTGATCATCACATAATAAGAGGAGCATGATGCCAGTATCTTTAATATGTTGTGACTGCAGATGGAGCCGCCACCATGGAGACCCTTCGGGCGGAGCTTGCCCGAGCCAAGGAACAAGCAAGGAGTAGCAATGCGGCTGCTCTAAAGGCGGCCGAAGAGTTGAGGGTCGAACAGGCCATGCATTGCGGGAGCAAGGAAAGAATGGCCAAAATGGCTGTAGAGTTAAAAGATGCCGCTGACCATTACCAGCTTCTTGAAGAAGAAAGCCGAGCGAGGGCAATGGACCTGGAGAAGGCCCTGGTAGCTGCCAAGGAAGCCCGCTCCAAAATTAGAGCGACGAAGGAGGAGCTGCATCAAGCTGCAGATATCGTGTCTGGGAAGCCTTTCTTGTTGCGGACTAAATTCGGAGATCCGAAGTATGCTCCTCTTGACCGACTATGGAGTTTTGCGGATGCCTACGTGGATTTGGCTGCAAGTGCTGTTGATGCGGACGAGTACTTCAAGGATCAGAAAGATCACGAAGTGGAAAAGCTGTTCTGGTCACAGTTTCATGCCCCAGCCCGTCTGCTACTGTTGAATGAGCGAATGGCCTAGTGGGCCGAGCTCCATAGGTTGTCCGGACTTGCCATGAGGTCCGTTGTGGACCATCTATGGCCGGGAGGGCCAAGGCCGAATAGCTATTTTAGTTTAGTGCAACAATTCCTTGGTGCTGTGTCGCGCATCGATGCTATGAAGAGATCGGCGTGCATAGAGGGTGCGCGGATGGCCTTTGCCCGTGTCAATACATACTGGGCGGAGATGGAGGCCACCACTGTTGCGACACAGGGTTCGGCCGTAGGCCGAGTGGCTGCCGAGCACTACTTTGAAGAAGTTCTTGAAGGTGCTCGTTCGATAGAGGCTCAGTGCTCGAAGAATATTATGTTCTAGTGACATGTACTTCCATTATAAAAACAATGTTTTATTGAGTTATCAAGGCTATATTTATACTTTTGCCCGAAAGTAGTATGATGCCTCCTGTGCGGCCGTTTATGTATATATGTATATAACCTGAAAGTTTGCGGTCGTCGGCTTCCGCCCCCACGCATATAATGCGAGGGTGTTCGCAGAAAACGCGAATCCAGACTTGATCCAACGTCTTGGTCCATTAAGGAGGTGGTAGCATAGAGAACGAGGGAATCAGACTATATTGCTTGAACACTTTCACTTAGCCATAGGAGTTTGATGGCGGGGCTACTATATAGCCCCTGGTACTTCTGCACTCGTCCGAATATGGGGCGCGTATGTACATGAATGGGAAACAGTCCTTCGTTAATGCGGAGGAATCCCGAAGATTCCGCTGAGTCATCAAGTGGTTGACCAGTCTCTCGCTATATCATGACAGCCAGTTTTCTGCTTTCTCTACTGAGGTGCTCATCCGGATGAACCAGGGCACAATCGCAATAGTTCTCCCAGTGCTACCTTAGCCGATATAACAGAACGTAAGGTACCAAAACGTGGGAGCCGGGCAAACCCAACATTTGACCAAAGACATGATTCGGAGCTGATGCATATAGGGCCAAACTCGCGACGCCGAACACTCCCTAAGGTGTTCGGTCTTTATAACATATACGGGGCTAAACAATGCCCTTAATAATAAACCCCATATGTCCAGGTACGTGCAATATCCTGACGTGGCCACATGCCAATAATGTCAGCATCCTTCTCGGTTGTGTGGAGTATCCGGAGGATGTGAGCAACAAGAGGCAGTAAAAAAGGTTGACACAGGGTCTTAATCTAAAAAGAAACCTTTGGGCGGGTCCCTGCTGCACGTCTGCACTTGTGTCTCCGTTGCGCCGTGTCCTGGACGGGTGTAGCACGATTGTCATCTGTAAAAGGAAAGAACTTAGGTGAAAGTTGCCGTGCCAAAAAAGGAATTGGTTATTATCAATGAACTATGAAAATTCAAGAGAAGTCAAGTTGAACTGGGCTGGCCCTGATTACACGCGGGAAGCCCCTGGTATTGTCTATGAGGGTTTGATCATCAAACCAATCTCATCTATATGTGGTGGAGCGCCGGACTCGTCTAACCGTGTCCGTGGTCTTGACGACCTGTCATTTTTTCTGGTTGGTGAGGCCGTCTAGTTCGCGGCTGTTAAAGCCGCCGCATCCTCTTCCGCACATAAAAGACATTCGGTATTTCCGTTAACTGTGATGATGCCACGTGGACCGGGCATCTTAAGCTTTAGAAAAGCATAATGCGGTATTGCATTAAAACGAGCGAAAGTCGTTCTTCCGAGTAGTGCTTGATAACCACTTCGGAATGGAGCGACGTGGAAAGTTAACCTTCCGCTTCGGAAGTTATCGGGAGAACCGAATACAACCTCTAGTAGTAGAGAGCCCGTATAGCGGGCCTCTTGGCCTGGTATTACTCCCTTGAAGGTAGTATTACTGTGGCTTATTTGTGTCGGGTCTATCCCTATTTTGCAGACTGTGTCCTGATATATCAGATTTAGATCATTGCCGTCGTCCATGAGGACTCGTGTGAAATGGTACCCATTTATTATTGGGTCTAACACCAAGGCCGCCAGTCCTTCGTGCCGGATACTTGTCGCGTGATCCCTACGATCAAAAGTGATAGGGCAGGCCAACAAGGGGTTGAACCTAGGGGTGACGAGCTCTATGGCGCGTGTGTCTCGGAGTGCATGCTTGCTTCTCCTCTTCGTCACATGGATCACGTTTACCGTTTTAACCTCTGGTGGGAACTTTTTCTGGCCTCCGGTGCTTTGCTGGCGAGGTTCATCCTCGTCTTCGCTTGGTTTCTCTTCCCCTTTGTGTTCGGCTTTTAACTTACCGGCCTACTTGAAGACCCAACATTCTCTGTGGGTGTGATTTGCAGGTTTGTCAGGGGTGCCGTGAATCTGACAGAGCTTGTCAAGAATCTTGTTTAGGCCAGATGGTCCTTCTCTGCTGCCTTTGAAAGGCTTTTTCCGCTGACCTGGTCGGGAGCCCCTGAATCCGGCGTTTACCACCGTATTATCTGGGCTACCTTCTTTATTTTGATGCTTGTTTTTGTTGCGTCATGGTTTTCCATTGCCATCCCTGACTTCGGACGTGCTTGGGTCGCTGGTGCTGCTACGGGCCAACCAGCTGTCTTCGCCCGCGCAAAATTGGGTCATGAGGCTTGTTAGGGTTGCCATTGTTCTCAGTTTTTCTTGGCCGAGGTGTCTGGCGAGCCATTCATCTCGGACACTGTGTTTAAAAGCTGCTAAGGCTTCGGCATCCGGGCAGTCGACGATTTGGTTCTTCTTGGTGAGGAACCTGTTCCAAAGCTTTCGGGCGGACTCTCCGGACTGTTGGATTATATGACTTAAATCGTCTGCATCCAGAGGTCGGACATAAGTCCCTTGAAAATTAGCCCGAAAAGCATCCTCGATCTCCTCCCAACTTCCAATTGAGTTTTTGGGGAGGCTTTTTAGCCAGTGCCGAGCTGGCCCTTTAAGCCTGAGGGGCAAGTATTTAATGGCATGGAGATCGTCTCTGCGAGCCATATGAATATGGAGGATAAAGTCCTCGATCCACACTCCAGGGTCTGTGGACCCATCGTATGCCTCTATGTTCACTGGTTTGAATCCTTCTAGGAATTCGTGATCCAGCACCTCATCGGTGAAACATAGGGGGTGTGCAGCACCCCTGTATTGGGATATGCCATGGTGTTCGGACGGTTGTAGTATTCGGTTTTGATTTTGTGCCGGAGCGTGCTTCCTAGATCCATAAATGGATCTGGTCGCGCCGGATTTTTGGTGCAAGTTCTCACGTAGATCGTGTGTTGACTTATGTGCGACTATGTTAGCCGCTCTATCGCGGTCACAAGGTGGTGGATCCGGCCGGTTGGCCGTATCATTTTTCGGCTATGTGGGCTCTAAGGCCTCATCGTCGAATTCAGGTAATAGCCCGCGCTTTGGATAGCTATTTGTGTGGTAACTTGCACCATACTTTGTTTCGTTGTCGAGCACTTTGTTCCGCCTGCTCTTGAGCGTATCTTGTGCGGCCTTAAGCCTTTGCTTCTGCTTCTTCAGGCTCCTCGCTGTGGCAATAAGCCTTCTGCAGAGGTTCTCTTGCTCCAAGTGCGTTTCCGGGATGATGTGTGCATCTTCGTCCTGACTGTTTTCTTCCCCATACGGGGTTTGATGAGGTTTATCCTTGGCGTCGCCGTGTTCGAACACTGGATCCGCACTATGTTCGCTGTTTGCATCTTGATCGTGCTCTGCCGCCGGGGCGGTGCAGTCATCGTTTCTTCTAGAGTCGACTGGACTGTTATTTCCTCTTGCCCTGTTATCACTTTTTTTGCTATGGCGGGTGTCGGTGTCAAAACCGGCGGATCTCGGATAGAGGGTCCCAAACTGTGCGTCTAGGATCGATGGTAACAGGAGGCAGCGGACACGATGTTTACCCAGGTTCGGGCCCTCTTGATGGAGGTAATACCCTACGTCCTGCTTGATTGATATTGATGATATGAGTATTACAAGAGTTGATCTACCACGAGATCGTAGAGGCTAAAACCCTAGAAGCTAGCCTATGGTATGATTGTTGTATCTGATCTATCGACTAGCCTGGCCTCGGTTTATGTAATGCACCAGAGGCCTACGATAACAAGAGTCCTAGCCGAATACGCCGGTGGGGAGGAGTCCTTGTCTTGATCACCAAGTCTTGTGGAATCTTCCATGTACGCGACAACTGTCCAAACTGGCCCATGAGTATACGGCCATGGGGGTCCTTGGCCCAATCTAACAGATTGGGAGACAACGTGGTGAGTACCCCCCCAGTCCAGGACACCGTCAGTAGCCCCCTAAACCGGTCTTCAAGTTAGGGATGCTCCTCGATTCTTCCGAACTGTTCTTCATCTTCGGTTGTCGATCTTGAAAACTGGTTCAACAAATCTTCTCATCTTCGATCTTGAGGATTGCCGAAATGCATTCGATGAGTTTACACGTCGGGTATCCGAGGAGCCCCTTTAAGTTTCCGGCCTTTATCAATGCCTTGTTATTTTTATGCCACACCTCGGGTTTGAAGTTGTTTCCGGGAGGCAGTGTCCTCTTGCGTCCGAGCTCTAACGCCAGACTGCATTCGAGGTATCTTTTGCAGCCGAGCACCAATGCCGGACTGCTTCCGAGCTCCAACGCCGAAATGTATTCGAGCTCCAACGCCGGACTGTGTCCAAGCTCCAACGCCGGACTATATCCAAGATGTCATAGATCATCTTGGTCCAAAAAAGTTGAAGGAGTTTAGCCGAGCTTAATGCTGGAAATGCACTCTATGGAGGCAACCACTAGCGCCCGAGCTTTATGCTGGACTGCTTCCGAGGTGGTGCACCACCCCGACTGTGGGCCAATTTTTTGTCAATATTTTTGATTGGTGCAATTTATTCTCTGCCGAGATATATAGCCAGTAGCCCTCAACGTGTGTATCGGTTTAAAACCCGAGATGCACTTGAAGGATGATGTAAGACCACTGATTCCAGTAGCCGCTGAGACTCAGGTTGATTTGCAAAATCGGCCTGAGGATCAAGTCCTAGCTCAGCAGAATACTTCGGGACACAAAAAGGGGCGTGCTCAGTCCTCGAGACTCAGGTTGGGTGCGGCCGACCAACCTGAGGATCATAATCTCCTCGGAAACTGTGTTGCACTTAAAATTTTCTGCATTGGATAGGCAATGCAGTAGCCCCCGAGACACTGGTCGGGTGGCAGCACCAGATCAGGAGATCGATGTGCCCCTTTAATATTTGTAAATAATAAGCCCGAAGCCCAGTAGCCCCGAGCCTTAATGCGGGCACGGGTGGCCGAATTAAGGATCGATATCCATAGTAAAATCACAAATTATGTGTAATGACTCTATGTATCCAAGTACTTTACATCCTTAATGCTTGGATCCGCATTGTACAAAACTTTGTTGACCGACCATCGGCTTCCACCTCCTCGGCGAGTAGCCGAGGAGTGTTTGTCCTACTTTATAAAGCCTTTATGAGGGCAAAGATTTACGACAAACAAGGCAATCTAGCCATACGGTTTTATAAACAAAGGTACGCAAAGAGATATGTTATATTACTGTTTAACATAAGAAATGTCTTCCAAAGAAAATAGTCCCGCTACCGGTTCCTTTCTTTGGGTTGTCATGCTAAGCATGATCATGAAACCTCAGCTCTAATGTAAGAGCAAAATATCGAGGATTTAGTTTGGGAGGCCAGTTAATAGCCCCCGGTAGTGTTCGGCGACAGTCGAGGTCAAGCCGTAAACACTTCGGCCATTGTTATGAATGGCCCGTCATTTAACACCGTCATCGGATCACTGACCAGTTACGCTTATTGTGACAGTCAGTTTTCGGCTTTCTCCACTAAGGTGCTTAACCATGTGAGCTGGAAGCATAATTGCAGTGGTTTTCCCTTTGCACACCTAGCCGAATAAAGCAGAACATAGGAGGCAAGTGCAGGAGCCGGGCAACCCAACTATTGACCGAAGACACAATTCGAAACCAATGCATATATAGTGAGATCCAAGAATGTTTTTGCCGAATCTATAAAGGTGTCCGACATTGCACTGTGAGACTTGTGCTGGAAACACACAAATAGTTTAAAAGTGCCAAAAAGCTTGGAAAACCAAAAAATGTTAGTAAAAACATGACGGCCGAACAAGATCAAGTGTTCGGTGCCAACCTGAAAATTGTGCTTCTGTCGTGTTTTGAAAATGACCAAGAAGAAAACACATTTACAACTCATATATAAATTTTAAGTGCCCCCAAGTAACTTGGGTAAGAATTTTATGTATAATGATTGTATGTACCGAAGTACTTATATCATATTTGTGTTCACCCGAACTTTAAACGCGTCTTAACCGACCGTCGGCTTCTCCCTCTTCGGCCAAGGGCCGAAAAGTGTCATGTACTCCGCGTGTCGAGAGTATCGACGGTGTTTCCGATGACCAGGCAATCAGGCCATAAGGCTGTAACAGACAAAGCGCGCTCAGGGAACTTATCCTATATTACTAACGAAGTGTAAGAAGCATCTTCGAAGAAAATAGTACCCCTGCCGATACCTTTCTTCGGTGCTCATTATTACTATGAGACTTGTGCAATAGATTTTTTGTACTCATGAGTTCCGTTGTGTGCCGACCATGATTGAAAACAATAAGAGCGCTAGATTTCGGCTTCACCTAGTCTGAGGTCAGAGCTCGGATGACCCGGTCGTGACAATCGCAGAGGTGCTCCCTTTACTCCCTAGCCGAACAATCGGGAACGTAGGGGTAAGCACATGAGCCAGGCAACCTAGCTTTCAAATCTCTTAGGTCAATATGGTGCATATTGTGGCGTAATACACGAACAAGGAACGAAGCCGTACAAGTATAATCATATGAGAGAGGAAACACTCCATCAAGGGAGCCCCCAAGTAAATGGGGTATTTGAATTTGTGTGTCACAAACAAAGTTTTGACAAGGAGATTCTCCACAAGCAACTTTTTTTCTTTCAAAAAGGTATAATGCTTGGTCGAACCGAACACAATTTAAAATTTTAAAACTTTGAGCATGAAGGCAACTTAGCTGGTTAATGTGTTCGGTATTGATGACTTGGCCCGAGCTTGATGCGGGACAAGGTTCCATCCCCCAAGCCGATCCCAAGGTGGTGGAGCAAAGAGCTAGGCACTCCGAAGTGGTGACATAGCATGGTCAATGCGGGCCGGCAGAGTGATGCCGAAGTCCCTGGCATGGGGTAATGAAGTGTTGACGAAGCCCCCCGTCCAGCCGAGGTGACATGGTATGTCAGTACGCCGAGTTGACGATACTGCCTAACCCGGATCATTTTCCTGTGCACAAAAAATAGTGCAAACCGGAGATAATAGTAATAATAATAATTAAAAAATCGTTGCATAATAAATAATTTATGCAAAATGAGTAATAAAAGAAATATGGCCTGGCGCCGAAGTCAATGTCGATGGCAAAGCCTGAATTCACAGGTTGGTCCGAGTTCCGGATACGGCATTCGCCGGACCATGTACGGAAACTGACCAAACCACCATGCGACCATCGTTAATGCGACCATCATTTGATAGACCTGTGTACATATGATGAACAAACGAGAGTAATAATTCCTTGGAAAAAATGAACCCAAACAAGCAAAAAATACTAGGATTAATAGCACCTGGTTTATTTGTTGTAGCAATCCGAAGAAAGGTGATTCCGAAAATTGGGACTCGATCCGCACACCCATTGCCTGATGGGCGATAAAGCGACGGTATGGCGATGCTGGCAAAGGTTGGCTCGCCGAGGCAAAGCCCATGGTCTAGCTAACGTGACGGAGCTGGTCGGCTAGTGACGCCGAAGTCTCCGGAGTAGGTTGATGAAGAGATGGCGAAGCCCCCGGTCCAGCCGAGATGTCGAAGCCTCGATGTCAGCCGATGAGTTGAAGTAGGTCGGCGTGATGGACACCATCTTGAAGAAGCAATAGTGCGGCCCTGTCGATGTAGGTCGTGACGTGGTCGATGCCGGCTTGATGAAGTGACCGTGCGGCGATGCCGTTATGCCCGCTCCGTGTAATCCATGGGGCGGCGATGTTGGTGATGATTTATCCTTCGCGATGCCGGACTCTTGTTTGGTTTGCTGAGATGATGATCCGAAGAAGTTGAGCTCGGCTCAACAAAGCGACGACGTGTCTAGCGTAGGTCGGCAGCCTTGGAGCAATATTGCCGAACTGGTTTGACACCAGCATGATGATGAAGATGACCTCAGGAGAGGCTTAAAAATTTACAGACACGTGTTTAAAAACAACGCACAATACCCTAGAAGAGAATTCCTCTAAAAAGGTTGTCCAATATCACGTTCATAAAGAAACATGAATTCGGGTCAGATCCGTATTCACGTAGAAAACGGATCTGAAAATTGGTCCACTCATCGGAACATTCCCGGAGTTTGAACCGTCAGATCGAGCTGAAATTTGGAGGGGCGGTAGATATGGGAATGTCGCAGTAGATGAACGGTTGGATCTTCCAAAGGACCTCTGAGCTGGGCTATGGAGACCACATCCTAAACTCGTCCAGATTCCCGTCCAGATTTGACAGGGCTCCGGTATATCTTAGATTGTCAGAGATTCCTCCATCGGAACTCGAAGAAATTTTGCATGGATGTTGTAGACGTAATTATGCATTATTTCATCGAAGCAATCGTCAAACCGACGCTTGAGGAGGTGGTGACGGCGAATACAAGTTCGCTGTCCATAAAAACAGCACGGCCGCCCGAGGGCAATGTTGACGTTGAGCCCTCGAGCTCCATGGATGACTCCTCTATGATCATGATAGAGATCGGAGTTGATGTTGAAGAAGGCCCCCGTCTGAACATGAGGATCGGAGATGGAGCACGATCCTCGGTCGAGCCAAGGTGACCAGTCGAGCCGGTGATGAAGATGTCGGCGTCGCAGTTGACCTGCGGGCGAGCCATTGATCCTTTTGCCGATCACACAGCGAAACTCTCAATGAAAGCACCAATGTCGGCGTCAAAACCGGCGGATCTCGGGTAGAGGGTCCCGAACTGTGCGTCTAGGATCGATGGTAACAGGAGGCAGGAGACACGATGTTTACCCAGGTTCGGGCCCTCTTGATGGAGGTAATACCCTACGTCCTGCTTGATTGATATTGATGATATGAGTATTACAAGAGTTGATCTACCACGATATCGTAGAGGCTAAAACCCTAGAAGCTAGCCTATGGTATGATTGTTGTATCTGATCTATCGACTAGCCTGGCCTCGGTTTATATAATGCACCAGAGGCCTATGATAACAAGAGTCCTAGCCGAATACGCCGGTGGGGAGGAGTCCTTGTCTTGATCACCAAGTCTTGTGGAATCTTCCATGTATGCGGCAGCTGTCCAAACTGGCCCATGAGTATACGACCATGGGGGTCCTCGGCCCAATCTAACAGATCGGGAGACGACGTGGTGAGTACCCCCAGTCCAGGACACCGTCAGCGGGACTTAGAGCGGCGCCGCTGACGTCAGCGCTTGGGGTTGCTTGGAGGGGGCATCCTCCGCTGTCCCTTTGCCATTGCCCTCTTTGGGTGTATTCACCATGTATATGTCATGTGATGAAGTGGCTGTCCAGTGCCGTGTGGGCGTTGGTTCCTGTTCGTCTCCTGCATCTTTGTTCATGCCGTCGATGTCTTCGGAGTCGAAGTTAAGCAAGTCGGTTAAGTCGTCGACAGTGGCTACCAAGTGGGTGGTGGGTGGGCAGCGAATTTCTTCGTCGTCCGCATCCCATTCTAGTCGAACATAGTTCGACCAAGGTTCTTCTGACAGGGAGAGAGACCTTAATGAATTTAGCACATCGCCGAAAGGTGAGTGCTGAAAGATATCCGCGGAGGTGAACTCCATGATCGGCGCCCAGTCGGGTTCGATGGGCACGAATATAAGCGGCTCGGAGTCCGTGGCCGGGGGTGAATCCAGTGGTTCGACAACACGGCTCTCATAAGGGGTGAAGTCAGCGTCTGGCTCTATCGCGGCTGAGAGCGTGGCCTCCATGGCGGGGTCTATCCCTCCGTTCTCGGATGGCGCGATTTGCTCCGGATTGACGACCAGAGAAGTTGCAGATGCGATCTCCCGAATACTGTTAGACGACAGAGTTATGTCATGCTCGTCGTGACTGTGCGGCACACCTGACATGGGCTCAAATCCGTCGAAGATCAAGTCTCCGTGGATATCGACCGTGTAGTTCAAGTTTCCGAATCTGACCTGATGGCCAGGGGTGTAGCTCTCAATCTGCTCCAGATGGCCAAGTGAATTGGCCCGCAGTACGAAGCCGCCGAATACGAAGATCTGTCCAGGGAGGAAAACCTCACCCTGGACCGCATCGCTACCGATGATCGAAGGAGCCATCAAGCCTAATGGTGACAGCACAGTGGAACTCTCAATGAAAGCACCAATGTCGGTGTCAAAACCGGCAGATCTCGGGTAGGGGGTCCCGAACTGTGCGTCTAAGGCGGATGGTAACACGAAGCAGGGGACACGTTGTTTTACCCAGGTTCGGGCCCTCTTGATGGAGGTAATACCCTATGTCCTGCTTGATTGTTCTTGATGATATGAGTATTACAAGAGTTGATCTACCACGAGATCGTTGAGGCTAAACCCTAGAAGCTAGCCTATGGTATGATTGTATGTTGTCCTACGGACTAAACCCTCCGCTTTATATAGACACCGAAGGGGGCTAGGGTTACACAAGGTCGGTTACAAGGGAGGAGATATACATATCTGTATTGCCTAGCTTGCCTTCCACACCAAGTAGAGTCCCATACGGACACGGAATGAAGTCTTCAATCTTGTATCTTCATAGTCCAACAGTCCGGCCAAAGGATATAGTCCGGCTGTTCGGAGACCCCCTAATCCAGGACTCCTTCAGGCGGAGACTAGCGGCGGTAGGCAGCTGGCGATGAGGAGGACGATCCGGAGACCCAGGGAGGCATAGCAGGCTGAGCGCGGACGAAGGGGTTCAGAAATTTTTCCAAATTTTGGCCCGGGGATATATATAGCCTGACCCTGTCGGTGTGACCGAGTGGAATAACTCGGTGGCACCGAGATTCATAACTGCAAGCAGTTACTGAAACTCGATGTGACCGAAAAGTTCAAATCGGTTGCACAGAGATTGAAAACCTAGATCGATTTAGTGATCTCAGTATGACCGAAATGAATGAATCGGTTAGACCGAAACGCACAAAGAAGTTTTGGAAGTTTAAGTCTATGATGAATCGGGGACTCCCAGTGCTCCTCACACAAAGTGGTTCGAATCTGACTTGATCAAACTTTGTGATGTAGCATGAATAGAGTTTGAGACAAGAAAAGCATAGATAGCTAGAGAAGGTTCTTAGGCATTCTTGTCCATCCACTTGGCAAAAGAAAAAGGAACCAAACAATCAAAACAACAAGTGGATGTCCTTGAATGAGTAAATTATGCAACCAACATTCTCACACAATAAAATGGCAAATGAAATATGTGGCAAAGCATGCACAACCAATTCTAGCATCTATCAAGCAATTGGCGATGACTAGGTCATCTATATATGAGTATATTGACTTAGGAGTCAAATGAGAACATTTGATCATAGGTCATACTCATCGTTTAAGCACAAGTGGGGTTACCACTTTTACATAAGGCGTTGTTGTGTTCACACCATTAGAGTTGCTTTAACTCAATTTTAGAGTAAAGCTCCCCCTAGATGTGAGATCCCCCCTAAGAGGGATGAACTAACCTTGGGTTTTGTCGATGAGGACTTCATGTAGGTGTTGAAGATGTGGATGCTCAATGTCGATGTAGATCATTTGGAGCAATCCTTTGGAGTGAGTTGCACTTTCAATACCTACACGGGTTAGTCCCACAAGGAACAAACAAGGATATCCATAGACATAGAGTGATGCACACACAAGATGATGTCTATAATAGCATTAGGTTACCTTGTCCTTTGTCTTACCAACAAGAGGGTTTGTGACTCCTTGAACTAGTGCAAGATGTGGAAGTTGATTGCACTTGTTTTTGCCAAAATAATAAGAGTGAAGTATGTTGGCGGAGTCACCCTCAAGAACTCTCTAGTTCTTCTTCTTCGGGATCCACATCATCTTGATGGGAATCCTTGGAGTTGTAGTCATACTTTATGAAGTAGAACTTGATGTAGTCTTGGGAACCCACTTGACCAAGGCCTTTGGTGCTTCTTCAAATGCATCAATTTCCTCCTGAAGCTTATCCTTGCCTTTTTGCTTGTGGTCTTGTGGTGGAAGATCATCTTGAGCTTGTGTCCCTTTGAAGGAAGTAGGATCATACTTCTTTTGTTGAGGAACAAACTTCGTCTTGGGGTATTGATCTTCTTCCCACTCAACTCCATTGGCATTGAACTTCCGTTCAAAACCAACACCTTGGTTCTTCCAGTGTCTTCCTTGCTTGCGTACAATTTTCTCGAATTGCTTACTCCCGGCAAGGCTCTTGTAAACACCTTTCTCTATAATTCCCTTCAATAAGCAATTTTCTTTCTCAAGTGTAAGTTGGCTAAGAGAATCATTAGTGGAATCAAGATAACTACTGGAAGCAACAACATTGGATTTAACTTGATTATTGTTAGTACTAGAGGAAAAATCTTTCTTGTTCTTGTTACTAGACTTGACTTGAGGCATGTAAGTGGATAAGAGTAAACGCTTGGCAATGTAAGAAGAATTTTTCTTGCGAAGATCATCATTGATTGCTTTTAAGAACTCATGCTCTTGCTCAAGGTTGAGCTTTTCAAAACATAATTTCTCATGAGTCCTTAAAAGTTCTCGATGATCTCCTAAGATAGTTTCATGAGCTAACTTAAGAGTGTTTAGTTCTTTAGTTAGAAACTCAACCTTCTCCTTATCATTGTCATTCGTTTTATCTTGATTAGCATGATTAATTAACGTTTCATCATAGTATTCATCACTAGAGTTGTCAACAAGTACATCATTATCACCTAACAAGTCATCTTCATCACTATTGAAATCAACATACTCGGGGTGTGATACCTTTGGGCCTTCAGCCATGAAGCATTGTCGGTGTCAAAACCGGTGGATCTCGGGTAGGGGGTCCCGAACTGTGTGTCTAAGGCGGATGGTAACAGGAGGCAGGGGACGCGATGTTCACCCAGGTTCGGGCCCTCTTGATGGAGGTAATACCCTACGTCCTGCTTGATTGAGCTTGATGATATGAGTATTACAAGAGTTGATCTACCACGAGATCATAGAGGCTAAACCCTAGAAGCTAGCCTATGGTATGATTAATGTTGTCCTACGGACTAAACCCTTCGGTTTATATAGACACCGGAGGGGGCTAGGGTTACACAGAGTCGGTTACAAGGGAGGAGATCCACATATCCATATTGCCAAGCTTGCCTTCCACGCCAAGGAAAGTCCCATCCGGACACGGGACGAAGTCTTCAATCTTGTATCTTCATAATCCAACTGTCCGGCTGTCCGGAGACCCCCTAATCCAGGACTCCCTCAGTAGCCCCTGAACAAGGCTTCAATGACGATGAGTCCGGCGCGTGATACGTCTCCAACGTATCTATAATTTTTGATTGCTCCATGGTATATTATCTACTGTTTTGGATGTTTATGGGCTTTATTATACACTTTTATATCATTTTTGGGACTAACCTATTAACCCAGAGCCCAGTGCTAGTTTCTGTTTTTACCTTGTTTTAGGGTTTCAAAGAAAAGGAAAACCAAATGGAGTTCAATTGACCTAAAACTTCACGGAACCCATTTTTGGAAGGAAAGAAGCCCAGAAGACTTGAAGTGCATGTGAGGGAAGCTTCCAGGAGGCCACGAGGTAGGGGGGCGCGCCCACCCCCCTGGGCGCGCCCTCCACCCTCGTGGCCCCCCTAACATACTTCTTCCGCCTATATATCTCCATATACCCTAAAAACATCCGAACACACAATAGATCGGGAGTTCCGCCGCCAGAAGCCTCCGTAGCCACTGAAAACCAATCTAGACCCGTTCCGGCACCCTGCTGGAGCGGGTAATCCCTCTCCGGTGGCCATCTTCATCATCCCGGTGCTCTCCATGACGAGGAGGGAGTTGTTCTCCCTCGGGGCTGAGGGTATGTACCAGTAGCTATGTGTTTGATCTCTCTCTCTCTCTCTCTCTCTTGTGTTCTTGAGGTGATACGATCTTGATGTATCGCAAGCTTTGCTATTATAGTAGGATCCTATGATGTTTCTCCCCCTCTACTCTCTTGTAATGAATTGAGTTTCCCCTTTGAAGTTATCTTATCGGATTGAGTCTTTAAAGATTTGAGAACACTTGATGTATGTCTTGCCGTGCGTATCTGTGGTGACAATGGGATACCACGTGATTCACTTGATGTATCTTTTGGTGATCAACTTGCGGGTTCCGCCCATGAACCTATGCATAGAGGTTGGCACACGTTTTTGCCGTGATTCTCCGGTAGAAACTTTGGGGCACTTTTTGAGGTTCTATGTGTTGGTTGAATAGATGAATCTGAGATTGTGTGATGCATATCGTATAATCATACCCACGGATACTTGAGGTGACATTGGAGTATCTAAGTGACATTAGGGTTTTGGTTGATTTGTTTCTTAAGGTGTTATTCTAGTACGAACTCTAGGGCTGTTTGTGACACTTATAGGAATAGCCCAATGGATTGATTGGAAAGAATAACTTTGAGGTGGCTTCGTACCCTACCATAATCTCTTCGTTCGTTCTCCACTATTAGTGACTTTGGAGTAACTCTTTTTTGCATGTTGAGGGATAGTTATGTGATCCAATTATGTTAGTATTGTTGAGGGAACTTGCACTAGCGAAAGTATGAACCCTAGGCCTTATTTCCACACATTGCAATACCGTTTACGCTCACTTTTATCATTTTTTAACTTGCTGTTTTTATTATTTTAGATTACAAATACCTTTATCTACCATCCATATACCACTTGTATCACCATCTCTTCGCCGAACTAGTGCACCTATACAATTTACCATTGTATTGGGTGTGTTGGGGACACAAGAGACTCTTTGTTATTTGGTTGTAGGGTTGCTTGAGAGAGACCATCTTGATCCTACGGATTAATAAACCTTAGGTCATCCACTTGAGGGAAACTTGCTATTGTCCTACGAACCTCTACACTTGGAGGGCCAACAACGTCTACAAGAAGAAGGTTGTGTAGTAGACATCAAGCTCTTTTTTGGCGCCGTTGCTGGGGAGGTTAGCGCTTGAAGGTATATCTTTAGATCTTGCAATCGAGTCTTTTAGTTTCTTTTTTATCACTAGTTTAGTTTATAAAAGAAAACTATAAAAAATGGAATTGAGTTTGTCTCATACGCTTCACCTTTTTAATATCTTTCGTGAGTATGATGGAAAGGATATTTGTGCTCAAGTGCTAGAGGAAGAAATCTATAAAATGTTTGGCACTAAATATTTGAATGATGAGCATGATTGCAATTTTTTTAGTATGAATTCCTTGAATATCCATGATGCTAATGATATGCAAAGCCACAAGTTTGGGGAAGCTATGTTTGATGAAGATGATATTTTTTGTCCCCCAAGTTTTGATGAGCAAATTTATTATGAGGAAAGCATGCCTCCTATCTATGATGATTATTGTGATGACACATATGCTTTAAATAATAATAATAACAATGAAACTTGTCATCTTGATTTCAATTTTCAATCCGATGATAGTTACTCTGTTGAGTTTGCTCCCACTACTATTAATGAGAAGAATTTTGCTTGTGTGGAGAGTAATAAAATTTCTATGCTTATAGATCATGAAAAGAATGCTTTAGGTGCTGGTTATATTGTTGAATTCATTCATGATGCTACTGAAAATTATTATGAGGGAGGAATATATGCTTGTAGGAATTGCAATAATATCAAGTTCCATCTCTATGTGCTTAAAGTTTTAAAGTTATGCTTGTTTTGCCTTCCTATGCTAGTTGATTATTGCTCCCATAAGTTGTTTGCTCACAAAATACCTATGCATAGGAAGTGGGTTAGAATTAAATGTATTAGCAATAATCTTCATGATGCTCTCTTTATGTTTCAATTCTTATCTTTTATGTGAGCATCATTGAAATCATCATGCCTAGCTAGGGGCGTTAAACGATAGCGCTTGTCGGGAGGCAACCCAACTTTATTTTTGTTCCTTGATTTTTTCTCCTGTTTAGTAATAAATAATTCATCTAGCCTCTGTTTAGATGTGGTTTTATGTCTTCAATTAGTGTTTGTGCCAAGTAGAACCTTTGGGAAGACTTGGGGAAAGTCTCGTTGATCATGCTGAAAAAATAGAAACTTTAGCACTCACGAGAATTGCTGCCATTTTTTGTTGAAGAGTGATATTTAGTTAATTATTTTTTGCCGATTATTATTAGATAAATTCCTCAGGTCCGGCAATTTATTTTAGAATTTTGGGGTTCCAGAAGTTTGCGTTAGTTACAGATTACTACGGACTGTTCTGTTTTTGACAGATTCTGTTTTTCGTGTGTTGTTTGCTTATTTTGATGAATCTATGGCTAGTAAAAGAGTTTATAAACCATAGAGAAGTTGGAATACAGTAGGTTTGACACCAATATAAATAAATAATGAGTTCATTACAGTACCTTTAAGTAGTGTTTTCTTTTCTTTCGCTAACGGAGCTTACGAGTTTTCTGTTAAGTTTTGTGTTGTGAAGTTTTCAAGTTTTGGGTAAACATTCGATGGACTATGGAACAAGGAGTGCTAAGAGACTAAGCTTGGGGATGCCCAAGGCACCCCAAGGTAATATTCAAGGACAACCAAGAGCCTAAGCTTGGGGATGCCCCGTAAGGCATCCCCTCTTTCGTCTTCATTTATCGGTAACTTTAGTTAGAGCTATATTTTTATTCGCCACATGATATGTGTTTTGCTTGGAGCGTCAATTTATTTTGTTAGGATTTGCTTGCTGTTATTTAGAAATTTTTTTTGCATCTTTTATTTCAATAAAAGTGGCATTGATAGCCTTTACTATGCCTATGTTACAAGTATACATATTGCTGTTTGAAAACAGAAAGTTTACCGCTGTTGTAATAATTCGCTAGAAAAGTCAAAATGTGATAAAATGTTGAAACATTTTGCACATTAAGCTCTGGTAAATTTACTACAGTGGGAATTTTCTTTCATAATTTTTTGAGCTAGGGAAGTATGGATGTTGCTGCATTCTTTACAGACTGTCCTGTTTAGGCAGATTGCTGTTATGTTTGCATTGTTTGCATATGTTTGCTTCTTTAATGATTCTATTTGAGGATAGGACTATTAAATATGCAGAGACATTTAGTATGCAATGTTGAATAATAATTTTAGTGATCTTCTATAGTAGAGAATGATAAGGTTTTCGCAATGGTTTATACTAACTTATCTCACGAGTCCTTGTTGAGTTTTGTGTGGATGAAGCTTTTGAGATTTAGGGAGACCGTGATATGAGAGGAATTAAGGAGACACAAAAGCTCAAGATTGGGGATGCCCAAGGCACCCCAATATAATATTTCAAGAAGTCTCAAGCGTCTAAGCTTGGGGATGCCCCAGTTGGCATCCCACCTTTCTTCTTCAACAACTATCGGTTAGTATCGGTTGATCCTAAGTTTTTGCTTCTTCACATGATGTTTGCTATTCTTAGACGTCATTTTATTTTATTTAATTTTGCTTGCTATTTGAATAAAATACCAAGATCTGGAATTCTTAAATGTTAGAGAGTCTTCACATATGTCGGTGTCAAAACCGGCGGATCTCGGGTAGGGGGTCCCGAACTGTGCGTCTAGGCAGATGATAACAGGAGACAAGGGACACGATGTTTTTACCCAGGTTCAGGCCCTCTCGATGGAGGTAAAACCCTACTCCTGCTTGGTTAATATTGATGATATGGGTAGTACCAGAGTAGATCTACCACAAGATCAGAGAGGCTAAACCCTAGAAGCTAGTCTATGGTATGATTGTTGTGATTGTGTCCTACGGACTAAACCCTCCGGTTTATATAGACACCGGAGGGGGCTAGGGTTACACAGAGTCAGTTACAATGGGAGGAGATCTACGCATCCATATTGCCAAGCTTGCCTTCCACGTGAAGGAAAGTCCCATCCGGACATGGGATGAAGTCTTCAGTCTTGTATCTTCATAGTCCAATAGTCCGGCCAAAGGTTATAGTCCGGCTGTCCGGATACCCCCTAATCCAGGACTCCCTCAGTAGCCCCCGAACTAGGCTTCAATGACGATGAGTCCGGCACGCAGATTGTCTTCGGCATTGCAAGGCGGGTTCTTCTCCAAATCCCGAATGCCTATTAAATAGTGTCCGACTTCTTGTAAATGCTGCGCTCCTTGGCTTCTACACCCAATAATGGCCACCTTCCACGTGTCAAGCGAATGTGAAGAGCCAGTGTGTTTTTACATTTACCCTCCTAGCTATGCAAATGAGCTGTCTATTAAAGAGACGGGGATTCAGATCCAAACCACACCATCCTCCCTTAGCGAGCATTCATCGGAGCGCACCCGAAAGAAATCCATTCCATCATGGCCGATCGACGCAGCTCCTCCTCTCGTTCCCCCAGCCCCAAGCTTGGAGATTGGGAGAGGTGTTCCGTCCCGCACAGCCAACTGGTGAAGCTTCAGACCCAGGGATTTCTCCCCCCAGCGTATATGGTCCCGGTTCGAGCCGGGCTCGCCACCTACAATGGCGGAGAGCAAGCGGAGAGCTTTCCCAATCCCTCTAAGGGAGAGTGGGTATGCCTTGTCCCCTATTTGATAAGAGGACTCGGATTTCCAATTCATCCGTTTCTCCGGGGGCTCCTGGAGTTCTACGGCCTCTAGTTGCACAGCCTTACCCCTGCATCCATACTACATATCGCGGGCTACGTAGCCCTTTGCGAGCTGTTTTTGGGTTGCAAGGCTCATTTCGCACTGTGGAAGAAGTTGTTCTGCCTTGTGCCCTATTCTCAGAGGGGGTCAATATATCAAGTGGGCGAAGCCGAAGTATGGCGCATCGCCGGGACTGGATATCTATCCGGAACCCCAAAGAAGGCGTCCGAAGACCGGCCTTTAGAGTGGTTTTATATAGAAGACGTCCCCCTTCCGGATCCTATTCGGATCGGCCTTCCTGAGTTCGATAATGCTCCTTTGAAGAAACGCCTGAGCTGGCGCCCACGGAGCCCCCAGGAAGAAGATGACGGAGATGTCCTTTACCTGATGAGCCAGATAAAGTTGTTGGCTCAATCCGGACTGACCATGATCGAAGTCATGGCAATGTGCATTATGCGGGGGGTGCAGCCGCTTCAATATAGAGGCCACCCCATGTGGGATTTCAACGGGGAGGATGACGCCACCCGCTGCAGCCGCAAGGGGCCGGACTCGACCGCTGCTCTAGCAAAAATCTTGTCCGATTTGTACAAGGGAGAAGAGGAGGAATTCCTCTGCGTCAATCCACAGGACGGATTTTCTATGTATAATCCTCCGAGCTGGGTAAGTCAACAACTTTCATGTCCATCCGTTCCCATATTCCCATGGTTAAGTATTTTACCTTGCGATTTCGACGCAGGAGCTGCGTAGGGCTGTAAGGGAGATCAACAGCCCGCCTCCACAACCAGAGGATCCGGAGCGATCCCTCGACCCAGACTCCCAAGAGGATCCGGACATATCTATGGAACTAATTGATAGGGTGTTTTACCAATTAAGCAGCGACGAGGTCTTGGTGGCCATTACGGTCGATTACCCTAGGATGCTCCCAGCTTCGCAGGTAACTGAGACCAAAGTCCCAACATTTTGAAAAGGATTCATCCTTGTGCACTTTGCTTACTGAGGGAGTCCTAGATTAGGGGGTCTCCGGACAGCCGGACTATATCTTTCGGCTGGACTGTTAGACTATGAAGATACAAGATTGAAGACTTCGTCTCGTGTCCGGATGGGACTCTACTTGGCGTGGAAGGCAAGCTAGGAAATATGGATATGTGTATCTCCTCCTTTGTAACCGACCTTGTGTAACCCTAACCCTCTCCGGTGTCTATATAAACCGGAGGGTTTTAGTCCGTAGGACAACATACAATCATACCATAGGCTACCTTCTAGGGTTTAGCCTCTCTGATCTCGTGGTAGATCTACTCTTGTACTACCCATATCATCAATATTAATCAAGCAGGACGTAGGGTTTTACCTCCATCAAGAGGGCCCGAACCTGGGCAAAACATCGTGTCCCCTGCCTCCTGTTACCATCTGCCTTAGATGCACAGTTCGGGACCCCCTACCCGAGATCCGCCGTTTTTGACACCGACACTTACCGTATACCAACGGTTTTTTTTACAGTGGAGGCCCTCAGGACGTCATGCCGAGCCCGCGGCCACTAGCCAGCAAGGGGCTGCGAGGCCGGGCAGGCTGAAAAGAAATGCAGTCCGGACTGAGACACCGGCGCAGCGGTATGGCGCGCCACCTCACTCCATGGTATCATTTTAAAGGCATATTAACACTCGTGCTTTCTTAAGAAGAAGAACGCTCGCCAGACTATATCCAGAGAGGTCGCCAATCATGCCTCCAACAGTCAGGCTCCAAGGCCGGACCCGGAAGCGGGAGCGAATACGAGGCGCACACCGGATGCTCCTTCGACAAAGGATGCAGACAGAATGTCCGCCACAAATTCCAAGGTGGAGAGCGCCATGAACCACAGGCGTCACCGAGCCGTTCTCCGTGACGCTTCTTTCTCCAAAGAGGCATTTGACGCCTTTAACTCGGGAGACGCATACCTCCGTGCTGCTTAGAATGGTCTAGCCAGAGCCATGGACCAATATGTAAAGGATATACGGGTGAGAGAATTTGATGATTATATATAGTAGTAGCCCCTGAGACTTGAAACAGTTAGAATAACTGATTTAAGGATCATTTGTTATGCAGGTTCTTACAGAAAAGAATACCCAATTGTCCCATGAGCTTGAAGAGTGTAAGGCCCAACTTCAGGCCGCACTGGCCGCCGAAGAGAAGTCCAAGAAGACCCCCTCTGGTAACACATATTTAAAATGATAGATACCGTATAGAGTGCGGCATATGTGCACATCTGACAACAAATATTGCAGATGACGCCGGAGGAAATCCGGATGAGCAACATCTCTTACGCCGGCTAAAGGCCGGCGAGAGCGTGCTTACGAGGGTTAGGCAGGAGAAAAATAATCTCCAGGATGCCAACACCCAGCTGGGCGTGGAACTGAAGGACGTTCGTGCCCAACTGTCGGACTCCGTGAAGGAGAATCAACGGCTTCGACGCGACATTTTCAGTAAGTGCTTGAACGAACTTGTTAAAAAGAGTTCAGCGAAGAAGCCTGCTAACAGAGTTATGTCTGTAGGTATGCTGACGGGTCGTCCCGCGGATGAGATGCCCGGGTCTATGGGTGATCTTTTACCAGAGCTGTCGCAACTGCACGAATGAGTTCGGCAGGTGATGCGAGGTGTTGCCCAGGCCTTATGGCCATCCGTCTCCCTGCCTGAAGGTCTTGGAGAGCTTGCGGAGAAGCTTAAGGGAGCGCAGCAGCGCTTCTGATTATGGAAGATATCGGCCTGTTGTCAAGGTGCCAGGGAAGCCTGGGCCATGGTGAAGACGCGGTATACCAAGGCTGACCCAAACCACATGGACGAGGTCGGACCTATGGGGCCCGATGGGAAAGAGATCCCCGTGAGCTTAGTGTACGGGCAAGTAGAATTGGCCGCAAAGTATTCCCAACAGGACTGTAGACTAGACAGCTTGTTGGATGGTATAGAAGAGGAATTTAACCAGTCAAATTGACTATGTAATTAAAGTGACATGTATAATGCCTTCTAGCCGGGTTGTAGATCATTTGTCATGGCGGACCCTTCCGCTTCAACCTCGGGACCTGATAGTCCAGAGTGTATCCGAATACCCTCTCGGTTATGTAAGAACCGGGGCATGCATGGAAACCAGGCATAGGGGACATTAGTGCTCGAACAGACAAGTGCCCAACTAGTTATGTTATATTACATGCTTAGTAAGAAACATCTTCCACGGAGAATAGTTCCGTTAGGGGTTCCTTTCCCTGGGTTCGCATGCCCTAAAGTGCATGTCCGGACCGCGAAAAGAGGCGCAGAAAAGAGCATCTAGGGGCACATATATAAATAAGTAAAAAAAATCATCTTTTGTTCACCGACCGAATATTCCCTTAAGAACGCTAGCTTTCGGCTTCACCCAGTCTGAGGTACACATCCGGTTGACCCGGCAGTAACAATCGCAGAGGTGCTCCCCTTATACCCTAGCCGAATTAACGAGAACGTAGGGCATAAATACAAGAGCCAGGCAACCCAGCTTGGCCAAAACTTAAGTCATATCGATGCATATAATGGTGAATAAAAGGTACATGCAGAAGAATGACACATGTGTTGGGCATGAAGCCCATATAGATAAATAAGCTTCTGTGAGAGAAGCCCCCAGGTATAATGAGCGCGCATAGCGCGTCCATTGTGCACAAATAAGGCACAAATTGGCCCTTAAAGGCTGTGAGAGAAAAGAAGGGGAGAAGGAGAGAAATAAAAGTCAGATAGTAAAAAGTGGACAGAGGAAGGAGACGAACACAGAGTCCGATGCTAGGCGTAGAATCTTCGGAGTCTGGCTGCGTTCCATGGGTTCGGCTCGAGTCGATTATCCGATGCATCCCGCAGACGGTATGCTCCACCAGTCAGAACTTGGTCAATAATGAAGGGACCCTCCCATTTGGGCTTGAGTTTGTCCTTTTTCTTCTCCGACAGGCGTAGAACTAACTCGCCAACGTTATAAGTTTTGGCCCGTACTTCTCTGCTTTGGTATCTTCGAGCCTGCCGTTGATAGAATGCGGAACGGGATTTTGCCATATCACGCTCCTCCTCCAGGGCGTCCTAACCGTCGTGCCGATCGAGATCGATTTCTCTTTCTTCGTACATGCGCACTCGAGGTGAGTCATGAATTATGTCACAGGGCAAAAACGCCTCTGCGCCGTATACCATAAAGAATGGTGTGTATCCGGTAGTGCGATTCGGCGTGGTCCGCAGCCCCCAGAGTACGTAGTCGAGCTCCTCTACCTAGTGCATGTTAGATTCCTTTAGGGACCGCACTAGTCTGGGTTTGATGCCGCTCATGATAAGACCATTTGTTCGATCGACTTGACCGTTAGTTTGTGGGTGATAGACGGAATCATAATCGAGCTTGATGCCTATGTTTTTGCACCAGAGTTTTACCTCATCGGCTGTGAAGTTCGTGTCGTTATCTGTGATGATGCTGTGGGGGACGCCATAACGGTGTACAACCCCGGATATAAAGTCTATCACTGGTCCGGATTCGCCCGTTTTAACAGATTTGGCTTCTATCCATTTGGTGAATTTATCCACCATGACCAACAAGTATTTCCTCTTGTGGGTTCCCCCTTTAAGGGGTCCAACCATGTCGAGCCCCCAGACCACGAAGGGCCAGGTAATGGGGATTGTTTGGAGGGCGGTGGTGGCATATGGCTTTGGTTTGCAAAAAGCTAGCAACCAACGCAGCGTTGGGCTAAGTCCTGAGCGTCTGCCCGGGCCGTTGGCCAATAAAAACCTATACGGAAGGCCTTGCTTTCAAGGGCCCGGGCTGCAGCGTGGTGGCCTCCGAGTCCGGCATGAATTTCAGCCAGAAGCTTCCGCCCTTCCTCTTCGGAGATGCACCTTTGAAGGACTCCAGTGGTGCTTTTCTTATAAAGCTCTCCCTCATGGACCTTATAGGCTTTAGATTGCCGCACTATGCAGCGTGCCTCGTTTTGGTCCTTGGGGAGTTCCTACCTAGTTAGGTAGGACAGGAATGGTTTTGTCCATGGGGCGATGACGACCATTATAACGTGGGCTGAAGATATTATTTCGGTGGCAGAGCCTCCGATTATGTCAGAGTGTTCGGTATCAGGCATTGCGGTTGGGTCCGGGCTGTTATTGCTGGGTTCCCCTTCCTATACCACGGATGGCTTGAACAGCCTCTCCAAAAAGATGTTGGGGGGGGGGGAACTGCATCATGTTTTGCACCGATGCGTGCGAGGACATCTGCCGCCTGATTGTTTTCCCGGGCTACATGGTGAAATTCGAGCCCCTCGAACCGAGCTGACATTTTTAGGATGGCGTTGCGATAGGCCACCATTTTCGGATACTTGGCATCAAAGTCTCCATTTATTTGGGATATTGCAAGGTTCGAATCCCCCCGCACCTCTAGGCGTTGAATGCCCATGGATACTGCCATCTGGAGACCATGTAAAAGGGCCTCATATTCGACTGCATTGTTGGAGTCCGTATACATTATCTGGAGTACGTATTGAACTGTATCTCCGGTTGGGGACGTCAAAACGATGCCAGCCCCCAGACCAGCCAACATTTTGGAGCCGTCAAAGTGCATGATCCAGTTGGAATACGCGCCGTACTCTTTAAGGAGTTCAGCTTCCGTCCATTCGGCGACAAAGTCGGCCAGTACTTGTGACTTAATGGCTCACCGTGGCTTGTAAGTTATGTTGAACGGGAGGAGCTCAATGGCCCATTTGGCAATCCGGCCCGTGGCGTCGCGGTTGTTTATAATATCATTAAGTGGCACTTCCGAGGCTACTGTTATCGAACACTCTTGAAAGTAGTGTCGCAGTTTCTAGGATGCCATGAATACCGCATATGCTATCTTTTGATAATGCGGGTACTGTGACTTGCATGGAGTAAGGATAGTGGATGCATAGTAGACCGACTTTTGAAAGGGGAATTTATGTCCGTCTGTTTCTTGTTCGACGACGAGCACTGCGCTCACAACTTGATGGGTTGCCGCAATGTATAACAGCATTGGTTCGCCATTGTTTGGCACGGCCGGGACTGGGTTGGTTGCTAATAAGGCTTTTATTTCTTCCAATCCGGCTGTGGCGGCATCCGTCCACTCGAAGTGTTCGGTGCGACATAGGAGGCGATAAAGGGGTAATGCCTTTTCTCCCAGGCGGGAGATAAAGCGACTTAGAGCCGCCACGCATTCGGTTAATTTCTGGATTTGTTTGAGGTCTGTTGGGATATCCAACTATGACAGAGCTCGGATCTTGGCCGGATTTGCTTCAATTCCTCTGCTGGATACAATGAAGCCCAGGAGCTTTCCAGCAAGCACGCCGAAAACGCATTTTCCGGGTTGAGCTTGATGTCATATGTTCGGAGGTTATCGAATGTGAGTCTCAACGTCTACTAGAGAGTCGACATGCTTGGTTTTGACAACCACATCATCTACGTATGCCTCCACTGTTTTGCCGATCTGGTTTGCCAGACATGTCTGAATCATGCGCTGATATGTTGCGCCGGCGTTTTTGAGCCCAAAGGGCATTGTGTTGAAGCAGAAGGGTCCGTATGGTGTGATGAATGCCGTTGCGGCTTGGTCGGGCTCCGCCATCTTAATTTGGTGGTAGCCGGAGTATGCGTCAAGGAAACACAATGAGTCGTGTCCTGCGGTAGCATCGATAATTTGATCGATGAGGGGGAGGGGATCCTTTGGGCAGGCCTTGTTGAGGTCCTTGAAATCGACGGATAGGCACCAGGATTTATCCTTCATTGGTACCATCACCAGGTTTGCTAGCCAGTCCGGGTGTTTTATTTCTCTAATGAATCCGGCCTCCAATAACTTGGCTAGTTCCTCTCCCATAGGTTGTCTCTTAGGTTCAGAGAAACGCCGAAGAGCCTGCTTGACCGGCTTGAATCCTTTTAGGATATCGAGGCTGTGCTCGGCCATCCTGCATGGGATTCCTGGCATATCTGAGGGATGCCAGGCGAATATGTCACAATTCTCGCGCAGGAAATCTCATAGTGCGGCGTCCACGGCGGGGCTTAACCGTGCCCCGATAGTGGCTATTTTTGTAGGGTCCGTTGGATGGACTTGGATTTTGACTGTTTCATCCGCTGGTTTAAAGAAGGTAGACTTGGATCTCTTATCGAGTATCACATCGTCCCTATCCACCATGGAGCGCAGCACAATCAGTTCCTCGGCCGCGAGGGCTTCGGATAATGCCTCGAGGGCCAATGCGGCTGTCTTGTTTTCGGATCGCTAGCGAGAGTGATGATTCCGTTGGGCCCGGGCATTTTTAGCTTCATGTACCCGTAATGGGGTATGGCTTGGAAGATTGTGAACGCCTCCCGCCCTAGAAGGGAGTGGTATCCTCTATTGAACGGGGCCACTTGGAACGTAATCTCTTCGGACCTATAATTCTCCGGCGTGCCGAACACCACATCTAGTGTGATTTTGCCTGTACAGCGCGCTTCTCGACTGGGGATTATTCCTCTAAAGATTGTGCTGCTTCGCTCGATGCGGTTCCAGTCTATTTCAATTTTTTGAAGGGTTTCCTCATAGATGAGGTTTAATCCGCCGCCGCCGTCCATGAGCACCTTGGTGAGTCGAAAGCCGTCCACTATTGGACTGAGAACCAATGCAGCTGGTGCTCGGGCTGTTCGGAACTTAGGTTCATCACTAGCATTGAAGGTAATAGCCGTGTCACTCCATGGATTTATTGTTGCCACATGGTAGATTTCGGCAAGGCTGCGAAGCGTTCTCTTTCGCCTATTATTTGATGTGAAGGTCTCAAAGACTGATAATACTGTATTGTTATCCCTGGGATGGTGCTCTGTGGCCTCTGGGACGAGAAGATCCTCGCCACTTTTGGCTACCTGTCGGAGTATCCAACATGCTCTAAGGCTATGTGTTGGTGTGGCGCCTTCTGTACTATGAATTTTGCAGGGTCCGTTGAGCCATCCCTCCAGTACGGTTCCATGCCCTGTAGAGGGTTTTTGCTTTTTGGTAGTTGACCCGGGTGTATTGTGATAATGCACCCTTTTATTTCGGACTGGGTTTGTATTCAGGGCCGGATTATCCCAAAAGTTTGTTTCGGTTTTCCAGGCACTTTCCATCGCACAGTACTTTCGTACTATGGACGCCAAGTCAGCGAACCATGTTATCTCACGGCGATTTATGGCGTTAAGGATTCCCTTGTCTGTGCAATTATTGCAGAAAAATAGGATTGCGTCTTCCTCGCGACAGTCCTTAACCTTGTTCATCGCAAGGAGGAATCTGGCCCAATAGTGATGTACTGTTTCCTGGGGCTCTTGCCTGATGTGGGAAAGATCGCTTATGTTTGGGTGGGTGGGTGGAATTGAATCCGAACCCTTACCCGATCTGGGATCCAGGGACCGAGGAGTTTCCAATTTTAGAAGTTCCGGTTCCGGGGTGTTACCCGATAATCCTGGCCTGCTGCCTGACTCTAAGTTCAGGGATTGGATGTTGTCCTCCCGTGAACGGGCATCTGGCTCAGAGAGCTCGGGAATACGGACATAGTTGGTCCTCAAGATAGAGGAAAGGTCGTCGCATTGTTCCTCCACCACTGTAATATGATGGGTGACCGGTGGAGAGTTAATCTCCCTTTGATCGGGTTTAAGCCCAATCCGATCATAGTCCCGACTCCCAAGGCGGCAATGCGATCCAAGAGCTCATTTAAGGAAGCGAGCTCCATTGGATCCATCTGTTCGGCGAGTGCCGATTTGATGTGGAGGCTGTTTTCAATGACCCGAGAAGTCATCATCGGCGCGGTGGCCGAACAGGCGGTCATGATGAAACCGCCTAGCCGGAGAGTTTGGCCGACAGCCAAAGCTCCCCCAACAGTAGTACCGTCTTTAAAGACGAGACGAGACATCCTTCCTTCTGGCGACGACACAGTGGAACTCTCAATGAAAGCACCAATGTTGGTGTCAAAACCGGCGGTTCTCGGGTAGGGGGTCCCGAACTGTGCGTCTAGGCAGATGATAACAGGAGACAAGGGACACAATGTTTTTACCTAGGTTCAGGCCCTCTCGATGGAGGTAAAACCCTACTCCTGCTTGATTAATACTGATGATATGGGTAGTACAAGAGTAGATCTACCACGAGATCAAAGAGTCTAAACCCTAGAAGCTAGCCTATGGTATGATTGTTGTGATTGTGTCCTACGGACTAAACCCTTCGGTTTATATAGACACCAGAGGGGGCTAGGGTTACACAGAGTCGGTTACAATGGGAGGAGATCTACACATCCGTATTGCCAAGCTTGCCTTCCACGTCAAGGAAAGTCCCATCCGGACACGGGACAAAGTCTTCAATCTTGTATCTTCATAGTCCAACAGTCCGGCCAAAGGTTATAGTCCGGCTGTCCGGATACCCCCTAATCCAGGACTCCCTCAACATAGTTGCATAATTATTCAACTACTCATTGATCTTCACTTATATCTTTCGGAGTAGTTTGTCGATGCTCTAGTGCTTCACTTATATCTTTTAGAGCACGGTGGTAGTTTTATTTTGAAGAAATAGATGAACTCTCATGCTTCACTTATATCATTTTGAGAGTCTTAATAGCATGGTAATTTACTTAAAATCCTAATATGCTAGGTATTCAAGATTAGTAAAATATTCTTATGAGTGTTTTGAATACTAAGAGAAGTTTGATGCTTGATGATTGTTTTGAGATATGGAGGTAATAATATCAAAGTCATGCTAGTTGAGTAGTTGTGAATTTGAGAAATGCTTGTGTTGAAGTTTGCAAGTCCCGTAGCATGCACGTATGGTAAACATTGTGTAACAAATTTGAAACATGAGGTGTTATTTGATTGTCCTCCTTATGAGTGGCGGTGGGGGACGAGCGATGGTCTTTTCCTACTAATCTATCCCCCTAGGAGCATGCGCGTAGTACCGAGGTTTTTGATGACTTGTAGATTTTTGCAATAAGTATGTGAGTTCTTTATGACTAATGTTGGGTCCATGGATTATACGCACTCTTACCCTTCCATCCTTGCTAGCCTCTTCGGTACCGTGCATGCATTGCCTTTTCTCACATTGAGAGTTGGCGCAAACTTCGCCGGTGCATCCAAACCCCGTGATATGATACGCTCTTTCACACATAAACCTCCTTATATCTTCCTCAAAACAGCCGCCATACCTACCTATTATGGCATTTCCATAGCCATTCCGAGATATATTGCCATGCAACTTTCCACCATTTAATTTATCATGACACATTCATCATTGTCATATTGCTTTGCATGATCATGTAGTTGACATCATATTTGTGGCAAAGCCACCATTCATAATTTTCGTACATGTCACACTTAATTCATCGCAATCCCGGTACACCGCCGGAGGCATTCATATGGACTCATATCTTGTTCTAGTATCGAGTTGTAATCATTGAGTTGTAAATAAATAGAAGTGTGATGATCATCATTTTCTAGAGCATTGTCCCAAGTGAGTAATTATAAAAAAAGAGAAAGGCCATAAAAAAAGAGAAGGCCCAAAAAAAAGAAAAAGAAAAAAGAAAGGCCATAAAAAAGAAAGGCCAAATAAAAAATGAGAGAAAAAGAGAGAAGGGACAATGTTACTATCCTTTGCCACACTTGTGCTTCAAAGTAGCACCATAATCTTCATGATAGAGAGTCTCATGTTATCACTTTCATATACTAGTGGGAATTTTTCATTATAGAACTTGGCTTGTATATTCCAACAATGGGCCTCCTCAAGTGCCCTAGGTCTTCGTGAGCAAGCAAGTTGGATGCACACCCACTAGTTTCTTTTGTTGAGCTTTCATACATTTATAGCTCTAGTGCATCCGTTGCATGGCAATCCCTACTCCTTGCATTAACATAAATCGATGGGCATCTCCATAGCCCATTTATTAGCCTCATTGATGTGAGACTTTCTCCTTTTTGTCTTCTCCACATAACCCCCTCATCATATTCTATTCCACCCTTAGTGCTATGTCCATGGCTCGCGCTCATATATTGCGTGAAAGTTTATAGGTTTGAGATTACTAAAGTATGAAACAATTGCTTGGCTCGTCATCGGGGTTGTGCATGATGAGAGCATTCTTGTGTGACGAAAATGGAGCATGACTAAACTATATGATTTTGTAGGGATGAACTTTCTCTGGCCATGTTATTTTGAGAGGACATAATTGCTTAGTTAGTATGCTTGAAGTATTATCATTTCTATGTCAATATGAACTTTTGTCTTGAATATTTCGGATCTGAATATTCATGCCACAATTAAGAAGAATTACATAGAAATTATGCCAAGTAGCACTCCACATCAAAAATTCTGTTTTTATCATTTGCCTACTCGAGGACGAGCAGTAATTAAGCTTGGGGATGCTGATACGTCTCCAACGTATCTATAATTTTTGATTGCTCCATGCTATATTATCTACTGTTTTGGATGTTTATGGGCTTTATTATACACTTTTATATCATTTTTGGGACTAACATATTAACCCAGAGCCCAGTGCCAGTTTCTGTTTTTACCTTGTTTTAGGGTTTCGAAGAAAAGGAAAACCAAACGGAGTCCAATTGACCTGAAACTTCATGGAACCCATTTTTGGAAGGAAAGAAGCCCAGAAGACTTGAAGTGCACGTAAGGGAAGCTTCAAGGAGGCCAAGAGGTAGGGGGCGCGCCCACCCCCTGGGCGCGCCCTCCACCCTCACGGGCCCCTCGTGGCCCCCTTGATGTACTTCTTCCGCCTATATATCTCCATTGTAGCGCCCCGAGACTGATGTGCCAGGAGTCCTCCAGTTATTCGCTGTTGTTGCCTTGTCATTGCTTGCGTGTCATGCTTTGCATATCATGTCATCTTGTGCATTTCATTTGCATACATGTTCGTCTCATGCATCCGAGCATTTTTCCGTTGTCCGTTTTGCAATCCGGCGCTCCTATGTCACCCGATGTCCCTTTCTACCTCTTTTCATGTGCGGGTGTTAAACGTTTTCGGATTGGACCGAGACTTGCCATGCGGCCTTGGTTTACTACCGGTAGACCGTCTGTCAAGTTTCGTGCCTTTTGGACTTCGTTTGATACTCCAACGGTTAACCGAGGGACCGAAAAGGCCTCGTGTGTGTTGCAGCCCAACACCCCTCCAAAGTGGCCCAAAACCCACCTAAATCCCCTGCATCATCTCAGTCGTTCGATCATGATCGCGAGGCCGAAAACCACACCTCATTTGGAGCTTCCTAGCTCCCTCTACCTATAAATATGTGGCCTCCCCCGAAAAATCTCACAGTCCAAACCCTAGCCCCGCTCCTCTCACGTCGCCGGACATGTCCATCCAATCGCCGGACATGTCCGCGCCGCCGCCATGTTGTTCGACCAATCCGGTGCCGCCACCTCAGCACCGCCACGCCCCGCACCCAACCACCATGCGCCATGTGTCGCCTCCGCCGCCGCCCTTCTCTCGTGCCGCCGCCGCCCGCCAAGCCCATCGCGGGCCCGCGCGAGCCCGGAGCCGCCGCGGTCGCCCGAGAGCCTCGCTCCTTCGCGCCTCTCGCCGGAGACGCCGCTCATCGTCAGCGGCCACCGCGACCCGCCGCCTCGCTCGCCGCCCACCGGAGTTGCTTGCCTCGCCGCCTAGTTCCTGCCTCGCCGTCGTTCCGGCCGTCGTCTCCGCCCAGATCCGGCGAGAGCCGACCTCCCCGCCCTGGATCTGCTGCCTCTGTGTCGTTCCCGCCGTTCCCTCGTCGCCGGCGCGACCGCCCGGCTAGAGGATGCCACGCCGCCGCCATGGCCATCCTCAGCTTCGAGCTCGAGGAGGAGCACGACGGGGCTCCCGCTCGCCTCCGCTCGTGGGCCCCGCCCGGCGTTCGGCCCACCTCGGCCTCCCAGGCACGCCTCGGCCTGCCTCTTCGTCCTTCTGGGCTCGGCCCAGTGGTGAGCGCCTCTAAATCCCGCCCGAGCGTCTTATAGCTATCCTCCGCGCGCCTGTTTTTTTGCTAAGTGCCCAGATCTGCCACATTTTATTGCATATTCATAGCACCATAACTCTGCAACCGTTGCTCCGATTCATGCGTGTAGCATATCAAAATGTTCGCTTCGAAGAGTACATCATTTCATCTCATTGCATCATTTTCATTTGAGCTCATCTTGATGCCCGAAAAGCTGTTGGAAGAGGGCTATGTGACAAACTTGGCAGATCTATTGCATCAAATAGATATATTTGTCATTTTTGCCATGATTAATGTGTGCATGATATGATCCTGAGCTCTACATGTGTTTTGTTATATGCCATGCCATCTTAAAGTGGTGCTTGCCATGTATTTTTGTGATATTTGTGGTGACTAGCACAAGCCTGCAAAGTAGCGTAATCGATAATGCTGATTTCAGGGACTTAGTTTTTTCACTAAGTCCTTGTTCTGTTTTTGTCGGTATGCCATATGTTCATGTTGTTTACTAGTGAGCCGTGCCCCTTTTGAGGATGATCTGTAAGGATGTTTTCTTAATATTGTGGTGCTCTATCCATCCATGTCTTTGTTTGCATTTATGGATCACCCTAGCTTGAGTCAATCGAGCTCTACTTTTGCTATATCGTGAATCCTGGCAGATTGTTGACTTATTAGCGATTTTGCCGAGGATGTTGCTATTGATCCGTGCATGCTATGTTGTTGTCCTTGCCATGTATAGCTTCTCTGCCATGTCTTCTTGATGGGTGTATGCTTAGTTTGTCATGCCATGCTTTGTAGTGAGTGAATCGAGCTCGTAAACATGCCTACTCGTTAACTGATTTGCATGCTCCAATTTTTCACTAAGTCTGAGATGTTTTTATGTTTTTGCCATGTTCACATGCTTGCAATTGTATTTTCAGATCCCGTTTGGCTCAAGGTCACTAAGGGACTTTTGTTAAGTGCTTAGAGTAGCTTCATGCCATGCCTTTCTTTGCCATGTTAAGTTCCTGTAGCATTTAGTTTTCATGCTCTAAAGTGTGCTTCCTGATGATAAATTCCAGACTTGTGTTAATTTCACCAAGTCTGAAACCTGTTATCATTTGCACTTTTGCCATGCTTGTTTGAACCTGTTAATGGATGAATTAGCCATAGCTCAGTGTTCATCTTTTGTTAAGCTTCATGAGTGGATACCTGCCATGTATTGTGTTGCCATGTTTGAGTGCTGTAGCATATTTATCTTGTTGCACTTAGATGGCTACTTGCTGATTATCGCAGACCGGTGCCATATTTTGTTTTACTTGCCATTTCCAAACCGTGCATCCGATTCCGGTGATCTTTATATCGATTTCAACCGAAATCACCTCACCTTTCCAGTGTCACTCTTGTATTTCCAAGTTGAGGCGAGGTTCAATCATTTCTTTGCAAATCATGCATATGCACCGCACACCGCATCCCGCATATCATACCATGTTCATGTGTTGGTTGTTTACTATGTTGTGTGCTTCTTTCCGGTGTTGCTTCTTCGGGTTAGTTCTGGTAACGTCGCATTTGTGAGGACCCGTTTGACTACGTTCGTTTGTCTTCTTCATGGACTTGTTCTTCTTCCTTGCGGGATCTCAGACAAGATGACCATACCCTCGAAAAATCACTTCTATCTTTGCTTGCTAGTTGCTCGCTCTTTTGCTATGCCTATGCTGCGATACTTACCACTTGCTTATCATGCCTCCTATATTGTTGAACCAAGCCTCTAACCCACCTTGTCCTAGCAAACCGTTGTTTGGCTATGTTACCGCTTTGCTTAGCCCCTCTTATAGCGTTGTTAGTTGCAGGTGAAGATTGAAGTTTGTTCCTTATTGGAACATGGAGATGTTGTTCCTTGTTGGAACATGTTTACTTGTTGGGATATCACAATATCTCTTATTTAATTAATGCATCTATATACTTGGTAAAGGGTGGAAGGCTCGGCCTTATGCCTGGTGTTTTGTTCCACTCTTTCCGCCCTAGTTTCCGTCATATCGATGTTATGTTCCCGGATTTTGCGTTCCTTACGCGGTTGGGTTATAATGGGAACCCCTTGACAGTTCGCCTTGAATAAAACTCCTCCAGCAAGGCCCAACATTGGTTTTACCATTTGCCACCTAGCCTTTTCTTTCCCTTGGGTCGACCAGCCCAAGGGTCATCTTATTTTAACCCCCCCGGGCCAGTGCTTCTCTAAGTGTTGGTCCAATCCAGAGCATCGTGCGCGGCCGTCCCTTGGCAACTTGGGTTACGTTGGCTCCCGTACGCTTAGCTTATCTAGTGTGCCCTGAGAACGAGACATGTGCAGCTCCTATCGGGATTTGTCGGCGCAGCGGGTGGTCTTGCTGGACTTGTTTTACCATTGTCGAGGATGTCTTGTAACCGGGATTCCGAGTCTGATAGGGTTTTTCTCGCTAGAAGGAATATCCTTCATTGACCATGAGAGTTTGTGATGGGCTAAGTTGGGACACCCCTGCAGGGTTTTGAACTTTCGAAAGCCATGCCCGCGGTTATGGGCAGATGGGAATTTGTTAACGTCTGGTTGTAGAAAACCTGAAGTTGACCTTAATTAAAATACATCAACCGCGTGTGTAACCGTGATGGTCTCTTCTCGATGGAGTCCGGGAAGTGAACACGGTGTTGGAGTAATGCTTGACGTAGGTCATTCTAGGATCACTTCTTGATCATAATTGTTCGACCGTGCTTTTGCCTTCTCTTCTCGCTCTCTTTTGTGAATATGTTAGCCACCATATATGCTAGTTGCTTGCTGCAGCTCCACCTCATACCTTTACCTTACCTATAAGCATGAATAGTCTTGATCGCGAGGGTGTGAGATTGCTGAGTCCCCGTGACTCACAGATACTTCCAAAACCAGCTTGCAGGTGCCGTTGAACCGAGCAGGTGACGCAACCAAGCTCAAGGAGGAGCTCGATGAAGATCTTGTCCTTTGTGTTGTTCGTTCTAGTTGACCAGTAGTGGAGCCTAGTTGGGGTCGATCGGGGATCTGTGTAGCATTTGGGGTAGTCTTCTTTTATTTTGGCTCCGTAGTCAGGCCTTGATTGTAACTGGTTGATGTAATGCTTTATTCATGTAATTGTGTGAAGTGGCGATTGTAAGCCAACTATGTATCTCTTTCCCCTATGTATTACATGGGTTGTTTGCGAAGATTACCTCACTTGCGACATTGCTTTCAATGCAGTTATGCCTCTAAGTCGTGCTTCGACACGTGGGAGATATAGCCGCATCGAGGGCGTTATAAGTTGGTAATCAGAGCCTTCCCCGACCTTAGGAGCCCCCTGCTTGATCAAATCGCTGGCATTATTCAGTCTAGAAATGTTTTGAGTCATTTAGGATTATATATACCGGAGAGTTAGGACTTATTTTTACTCCTCAGTCCCTTCGTCGCTCTGGTGAGGCATCCTGACGTATAGTTTTGACTCTTCTCTTCTCAAATTTCACTAAATTTTTTTTGAATCACACAGGTATCTTGGAATCGTTCCGATGGTTTTGTGACGAGAACATTGTTCTTAGTGCCTCCTGTCATTTAGGGGTTGTGGCAGTGTCCCGGGGAGTTGAGCTCCGAGGTGTTGTCGTCACAATTTTACCGTTGTAGTTCTGGAATACCTGAGTTTAGTTTTCGCCGACATCAAAAATCTCTTTTATACAGTTGTTGGTGAGATAACCTCGACGCCACCCAGTACTAGGCCGGGAGTTCGGGAGTATTGCCATAACTCGTATAACGGATGCTTTTCGAAGGTTGAGGTAGACGATTTCCGAAGGTTTCTTGGTTATGTGTTGAAGGATGGATACAGCTGGATGTAGGATTTGTTAGTTTTGGGTGAGATATTATGCTTCATTTGTATCCCCAACACCTGATTGCATAACCGGAAAGTTTCAGGAGTTTATAAGTGGGAATTCAAGTAGCTCCTAGGATTTCTTTCCGGCAGATGTATGATACGAAATTGGGGTTCGACGTCTAGTGGTCCGCCTATCCACGGTTGGTTTTATAGTGGTCTCGTTGTGTCTTAAAGAGTCCTTGGCTATGCCGACTTGGGGACGCTTCGTATGTCATGTGCACTGCCTTGTACATGATGGTGCTGTACGATCGAGCTCGTGTAGGCCCCACCATGAAAACTTCGGACGAAATCTCTATCATATGTTTGTTCTGGCTTATTTTACAAGCCAATCCTTTGTTTTGTTTTGGATTGTGGTATTTGAGTTGCTTCAAAGTCAAATGTTGATTCCATACCTTTTCCAAGCGGTGTTCTCATATTTCTATGCGAATACAAATCCTTCTTGATCATCGAGATTGTCATCTAAATTCCTTCTCTATCGGCGTGTTTCTCTTCAAGTGGATCCGATCACTTCAACATTTGCAAGATCCAATCTCAGTTCTTTTCAACGGTGTTCATTTCATTCGTCCCAAATTGCCTTTGTTTTCCCTCCCTCCCACCCTTTTTCTTCAAGGAACAAGATTTCTTATTCAAGTATCCATTTTATTGATGGAAGTCTCTTCTTTCTCTTCTTTCATTGTTCTTACCCGATGATTCTCATGAAGATACTAACGGAGCTTCTAGTTCGTCATTCTTCATTATTTTCTTCTACGGTGGATTCAGTTCAAGCTTTGGGGTTGATCATATCCTTTTCTTTGTTTCAAATGCCTTCTCATACCGGTGCACCTCATAATAATTCACTTCTCGCTATTCATTTGTTCCGGCATGCTCAAGCTATCTCAAAAGGCTCGTCTTGTCATTCAAGATCCGTTCAACCTATTTCGAGGTTGTTATCTCATTCAAGCCATTTAATTCAACCGGTGCAACCTCTCTTTTAAATCATTTCAACGGTGTTTCTTTTGAGTGGGCCCTAACCCACAGGTCTTTTCCCAGGATCTTACCTGACTCTTCTTATTCTCCTAGAGTTATTCTCAAATTCTCTCCAAAGTTTGACGTAAGAATGAACTGTCATCAGTCAAATGTTTTTCTCTAAGATCTTTCAAATTATTTTCATCGTTGGATCAACCTATCTATTCTTCATTCTGGAGTGCCTCTACAATTATTGTTGGTGTTTCTCGTCGTCATTCTCAGGTTTTGAAGACCGAAGAAGACTTTTCCTCCATATCTATCCATTCTCTCGTTGAATCGTGATTCTAGATTGTTGCCATCCTCTCATAATTGTTTTCAATTGTGACAATTCTTTTCACCCATCCGAAGCAATTCAAGAGTCTTCTCAGTTTGGTTATCCGTAGTCCTTCAATTCAGATTTATTCATTCACAGCTTTCAACTCTCGTTCTCCAAATCTTACCGGTGCATCGTTCAAGTGATCTCTAATCAGTTCGTGATCCCTTCGTTCTCATGTATCTAGATGGTCTCAAGTATCTTCGTTCATTTTCTAATTCTTCCCGGTGCTTCATTATCTTTTCTTCGTTCGTTTTCAATTCTTACGGTGGTTCGTTCAAGATTTCTCTTCCTTGTATATCATATCCATCAATTCATTGTTCCCAAATTCTACCGGTGGTTCATTGAAGACCTTCCTCAAGTTTGCGCTATATCTATATTAATTCTTTCAACGAGAATAAGTAGTTTGCCAAATCCGTGGCTTGTCATCAATCTAAATTGGTGAAGGATGTGCACAACGTAATTCTTATTCTTTGTTTTCATCCAAGTGATTAATTCCTTAGTCCGGAGGTTCATCAGAATTCTTGATCTCAGTTGTCCATCTTTCTTTCCGGAGCTCAAAGTTATTTCAAGTATTTCATCCCGAAGCTCCATCTATATCATTGCAAGGATTCACCTTGTGTTTTCAACTTCTCTTTATTCTCGTTTGATCGTTCTTTTATTACCGGAGTTCTTCACGGAGGCTCTACATGGTGGTTCATCAAGGAGTTAATTCCTTTTCGAAGTGTTCATCGAGATTATTTCAAGAGGAGCTCAAGCATTCTTCATCTTGCAATCCGGAGTACAATTCTTCCTACCGTATCATTGGAGGAGGTATTATATCATTCTTGATAATTTGCGTTCATGTTTCATGATTCACATGTTGTCAAGAATGAGGTATTTTATATCCATCAACCTCTTCGTTGGAGTTATCTTCGGTAATATTTTCACCTAAAGCCTTCCCTAAGGATTATTGCTATTATGGTGCTCATAAAGGACCCAAGTTCTTCTTTCATCCTTCTGGTGAAATAGTTTCTCGTCTCCTTGTGGATATCAACCCAATCTATCGTTTCTGTCCGTGGCAGAATTTCAAATCAGTTTTGAGATGTTTTCCATAAGCCCACTACAAGCTTACTCTTTTCGTTTTTGGTTTTCCAACAACTCCGTTCGACCCTTCTCCTAAAGATGCCTTTTCAAACTCTTTTGTGGCAGAAATTGGCATTTTCTTCTCAATTCTCCTATTTCAATTATCTATCTTCTATTCTTTCGTTCCGGAGGCATTGCGATGTTGTTCTTTCACCCGTCATCTCGTTTTGTCAAAGATCATGTTCTTTTCATGCCTATCCATTTAACCGGAGTGTTGTGCCATTTTGCTCAAGTTCTTTTCACCTTATCAAGCCTTTCATCTCTTTTCAACAGGAGTGCTATCTAAGATCCTTCTTACCCCTGGTTACATTCATTCAATAGTTCCGGAGGCAGTGTGTTGTGATTTCATCAAGTATCTTATCATCTTACCAAGTTCTTATTCAATTTCTTTTCTTTTCAATCGGAGTGCTGCCCGAAGTTGTTCTTCCTTGTTCCTCTTTTCAAACGGAGTGTTTTCAACTTTGTTCATCTCCGTTGTATTCTTTTCTCGAAATGGCTTAACCTTTTCAAGGTTCTTTGGTTTCACTCGTTTGTCAAAGAAGCAACTTAGTTTTACCTCTTCTCTTTCTTTTCCGTCGTTCCTCCGGTGCCATTCTAGATCTCGGGACGAGATCCTCTAGTAGTGGTGGAGTGTTGTAGCGCTCTGAGACCGATGTGCCAGGAGTCCTCCAGTTATTCGCTGTTGTTGCCTTGTCATTGCTTGCGTGTCATGCTTTGCATATCATGTCATCTTGTGCATTTCATTTGCATACATGTTCGTCTCATGCATCCGAGCATTTTCTCCGTTGTCTGTTTTGCAATCCGGCGCTCCTATATCACCCGATGTCCCTTTCTACCTCTTTTCGTGTGCGCGTGTTAAACATTTTCGGATTGGACCGAGACTTGCCATGCGGCCTTGGTTTACTACCGGTAGACCGTCTGTCAAGTTTCGTGCCTTTTGGACTTCGTTTGATACTCCAACGGTTAACCGAGGGACCGAAAAGGCCTCGTGTGTGTTGCAGCCCAACACCCCTCCAAAGTGGCCCAAAACCCACCTAAATCCCCTCCATCATCTCGGTCGTTCGATCACGATTGCGATGCCGAAAACCGCACCTCATTTGGAGCTTCCTAACTCCCTCTACCTATAGATATGTGGCCTCCCCCGAAAAATCTCGCAGTCCAAACCCTAGCCCCGCTCCTCTCGCGTCGCCGGACATGTCTATCCAGTCGCCGGACATGTCCGCGCCGCCGCCACGTCGTCCGGCCAATCCGGTGCCGCCACCTCAGCACCGCCGCGCCCCGCACCCAACCACCGTGCGCCACGTGTCACCTCCGCTGCCGCCCTTCTCCCGTGCCGCCGCGGCCCGCCAAGCCCATCGCGGGCCCGCGCGAGCCCGGAGCCGCCGCGGTCGCCCGAGCGCCTTGCTCCTCCGCGCCTCTCGCTGGAGACGCCGCTCGTTGTCGGCGGCCACCGCGACCCGCCGCCTCGCTCGCCGCCCACCGGAGTTGCTCGCCTCACTGCCCAGTTCCTGCCTCGCCGTCGTTCCGGCCGTCGTCTCCGCCTAGATCCGGCGAGAGCCGACCTCCCCGCCCCGGATCTGCTGCCTCTGCGCCGTTCCCGCCGTTCCCTCGTCGCCGGCGCGCCCGCCCAGCTAGAGGACGCCGCGCCGCCGCCATGGCCATCCTCTGCTTCGAGCTCGAGGAGGAGCACGACGGGGCTCCCGCTCATGGGCCCTGCCCGGCATCCGGCCCACCTCGGCCTCCCAGGCCCACCTTGGCCTGCCTCTCCATCCTTCTGGGCTCGGCCCACTGGTGAGCGCCTCTAAATCCCGCCCGAGCGTCTTATAGCTATCCTCCGCGCGCCTGTTTTTTTGCTAAGTGCCCAGATCTGCCACATTTTATTACATATTCATAGCATCATAACTCTGCAACCGTTAGCTCCGATTCGTGCGTGTAGCATATCAAAATGTTCGTCTCAACGAGTACATCATTTCATCTCATTGCATCATTTTCATTTGAGCTCATCTTGATGCCCGAAATGCTGTTGGAAGAGGGCTATGTGATAAACTTGGCAGATCTATTTCATCAAATAGATATATTTGTCATTTTTGCCATGATTAATGTGTGCATGATATGATCCTGAGATCTACATGTATTTTGTTATATGCCATGCCATCTTTACAGTGATGCTTGCCATGTATTTTTGTGATATTTGTGGTGACTAGCACAAGCCTGCAAAGTAGCATAATCGGTAATGCTGATTTCAGGGACTTAGTTTTTCACTAAGTCCTTGTTCTGTTTTTGTCGGTATGCCATATGTTCATGTTGTTTACTAGTGATCCGTGCCTCTTTTGAGGATAATCCGTAAGGATGTTTTCTTAATATTGTGGTGCTCTATTCATCCATGTCTTTGTTTGCATTTATGGACTACCCTAGCTTGAGTCAATCGAGCTCTACTTTTGCTATATCGTGAATCCTGGCAGATTGTTGACTTGTTAGCGATTTTGCCGAGGATGTTGCTATTGATCCATGCATGCTATGTTGTTGTTCTTGCCATGTATAGATTCTATGCCATGTCTTCTTGATGGGTGTATGCTTATTTAGTCATGCCATGCTTTGTAGTGAGTGAATCGAGCTCGTAAATATGCCTACTCGTTAACTGATTTGCATGCTCCAATTTTTCACCAAGTCTGAGATCTGTTTATGTTTTTGCCATGTTCACATGCTTGCAATTGTATTTTTTGATCCCGTTTGGTTCAAGGTCACTAAGTGACTTTTGTTAAGTGCTTGGAGTAGCTTCATGCCATGCCTTACTTTGCCATGTTAAGTTCCTGTAGCATTTAGTTTTCATGCTCTAAATTGTGCTTCCTGATGATAAATTCCAGACTTGTGTTAATTTCACAAAGTCTGAAACCTGTTATCATTTGCACTTTTGCCATGCTTGTTTGAACCTGTTAATGGATGAATTAGCCGTAGCTCAGTGTTCATCTTTTGTTAAGCTTCATGAGTGGATCCCTGCCATGTATTTTGTTGCCATGTTTGAGTGCTGTAGCATATTTATCTTGTTGCATTTAGATGGCTACTTGCTGATTATCGCAGACTGGTGCCATATTTTGTTTTACTTGCCATTTCCAAACCGTGCATCCGATTCCGGTGATCTTTATATCGATTTCAACCGAAATCACCTCACCTTTCCAGTGGCACTCTTGTATTTACAAGTTGAGGCCAGGTTCAATCATTTCTTTGCAAATCATGCATATGCATCGCATACCACATCCCGCATATCATACCATGTTCATGTGTTGGTTGTTTACTATATTGTGTGCTTCTTTCCGGTGTTGCTTCTTCGGGTTGGTTCCGGTAACGTGCGTTTGTGAGGACCCGTTCGACTACGTCCGTTTGTCTTTTTCATGGACTTGTTCTTCTTCCTTGCGGAATCTCAGGCAAGATGACCATACCCTCGAAATCACTTCTATCTTTGCTTGCTAGTTGCTCGCTCTTTTGCTATGCCTATGCTGCGATACTTACCACTTGCTTATAATCCCTCCTATATTGTTGAACCAATCCTCTAACCCACCTTGTCCTAGCAAACCGTTGTTTGGCTATGTTACCGCTTTGCTCAGCCCCTCTTATAGCGTTGTTAGTTGCAGGTGAAGATTGAAGTTTGTTCCTTATTGGAACATGGAGATGTTGTTCCTTGTTGGAACATGTTTACTTGTTGGGATATCACAATATCTCTTATTTAATTAATGCATCTATATACTTGGTAAAGGGTGGAAGGCTCGGCCTTATGCCTGGTGTTTTGTTCCACTCTTGCCGCCCTAGTTTCCGTCATATCGATGTTATGTTCCCGGATTTTGCGTTCCTTACACGGTTGGGTTATAATGGGAACCCCTTGACAGTTCGCCTTGAATAAAACTCCTCCAACAAGGCCCAACATTGGTTTTACCATTTGCCACCTAGCCTTTTCTTTCCCTTGGGTCGGCCAACCCAAGGGTCATCTTATTTTAACCCCCCCCCCCGGGCCAGTGCTTCTCTAAGTGTTGGTCCAACCCAGAGCACCGTGCGGGGCCGTCCCTTGGCAATTTGGGTTACGTTGGCTCCCGTACGCTTAGCTTATCCGGTGTGCCCTGAGAACGAGATATGTGCAGCTCCTATCGGGATTTGTCGGTGCAGCGGGTGGTCTTGTTGGACTTGTTTTACCATTGTCGAGGATGTCTTGTAACCGGGATTCCGAGTCTGATCGGGTTTTTCCCGCTAGAAGGAATATCCTTCGTTGATCGTGAGAGCTTGTGGTGGGATAAGTTGGGACACCCCTGCAGGGTTTTGAACTCTCGAAAGCCGTGCCCGTGGTTATGGGCAGATGGGAATTTGTTAACGTCCGGTTGTAGAAAACTTCAAGTTGACCTTAATTAAAATACATCAACCGCGTGTGTAACCGTGATGGTCTCTTCTCGGCGGAGTCCGGGAAGTGAACACGGTGTTGGAGTAATGCTTGACGTAGGTTGTTCCAGGATCACTTCTTGATCATAGTTGTTCGACCATGCTTTTGCCTTCTCTTCTCGCTCTCTTTTGCGAATATGTTAGCCACCATATATGCTAGTCGCTTGCTGCAGCTCCACCTCATACCTTTACCTTACCTATAAGCTTAAATAGTCTTGATCGCGAGGGTGTGAGATTGCTGAGTCCCCGTGACTCACAGATACTTCCAAAACCAGCTTGCAAGTGCCGTTGAACCGAGCAGGTGACGCAACCAAGCTCAAGGAGGAGCTTGATGAAGATCTTGTCCTTTGTGTTGTTCATTCTAGTTGATTAGTAGTAGAGCCCAGTTGGGGTCGATCGGGGATCTGTGTAGCATTTGCGGTAGTCTTCTTTTATTTTGGCTCCGTAGTCGGGCCATGATTGTAACTGGTTGATGTAATGCTTTACTCATGTAATTGTGTGAAGTGGCGATTGTAAGCCAACTATGTATCTCTTTCCCTTATGTATTACATAGGTTGTTTGCGAAGATTACCTCACTTGCGACATTGCTTTCAATGCAGTTATGCCTCTAACTCGTGCTTCAACACGTGGGAGATACAGCCACATCGAGGGCGTTATATCCATATACCCTAAAAACATCCGAACGCACAATAGATCGGGAGTTCCGCCGCCAGAAGCCTCCGTAGCCACCGAAAACCAATCTAGACCCGTTCCGGCACCCTGCCGGAGTGGGCAATCCCTCTCCGGTGGACATCTTCATCATCCGGTGCTCTCCATGACGAGGAGGGAGTAGTTCTCCCTCGGGGCTGAGGGTATGTACCGGTAGCTATGTGTTTGATCTCTCTCTCTCTCTCTCTCTCGTGTTCTTGAGGTGATACGATCTTGATGTATCGCGAGCTTTGCTATTATAGTTGGATCCTATGATGTTTCTCCCCCTCTACTCTCTCGTAATGAATTGAGTTTCCCCTTTGAAGTTATCTTATCGGATTGAGTCTTTAAAGATTTGAGAACACTTGATGTATGTCTTGCCGTGCGTATCTATGGTGACAATGGGGTACCACGTGATTCACTTGATGTATGTTTTGGTGATCAACTTGCGGGTTCCTCCCACGAACCTATGCATAGGGGTTGGCACACGTTTTCGTCGTGATTCTCCGGTAGAAACTTTGGGGCACTTTTTGAGGTTCTATGTGTTGGTTGAATAGATGAATCTGAGATTGTGTGATGTAGATCGTATATCATACCCACGGATACTTGAGGTGACATTGGAGTATCTAGGTGACATTAGGGTTTTGGTTGATTTGTGTCTTAAGGTGTTATTCTAGTATGAACTCTAGGGCTGTTTGTGACATTTACAAGAATAGCCCAATGGATTGATTGGAAAGAATAACTTTGAGGTGGTTTCGTACCCTACCATAATCTCTTCGTTCGTTCTCCGTTATTAGTGACTTTGGAGTGACTCTTTGTTGCATGTTGAGGGATAGTTATGTGATCCAATTATGTTATTATTGTTGAGGGAACTTGCACTAGCGAAAGTATGAACCCTAGGCCTTGTTTCCAACGCATTGCAATACCGTTTACGCTCACTTTTATCATTTGTTACCTTGCTGGTTTTATTATTTCAGATTACAAATACCTTTATCTACCATCCATATACCACTTGTATCACCATCTCTTCGCCGAACTAGTGCACCTATACAATTTACCATTGTATTGGGTGTGTTGGGGACACAAGAGACTCTTTGTTATTTGGTTGCAGGGTTGCTTGAGAGAGACCATCTTCATCCTACGCTCCTACGGATTGATAAACCTTAGGTCATCCACTTGAGGGAAACTTGCTACTGTCCTACAAACCTCTGCACTTGGAGGCCCAACAACGTCTACAAGAAGAAGGTTGTGTAGTAGACATCAACGCGCAGATTTGTCTTCGGCATTGCAAGGTGGGTTCTTCTTCTGAATACTCCATAGAAGATCTTGAACAAGAATAGTGTCCGGCTCTGCAAAATAAGTTACACATACCGCCGTAGAGAGAATAATATTTCCACAAATCTAATCTGCTGACACGTTTAGCAACATGACATTAGGCCATGGCCCGGTCTTTATTCGAACCATTTTTCTCAACCAGCACTGCACATATTGCGAGGCGGTTTTCTTGACACGTCTTGTCGAAGCAGAGATCGTGTCCCCTTATCACGGGATTCTCATCAATACGGGTATGGGTAACCCAACCGTGCCATCAATTATCACGTTCGGGGAATAAGCGATTTTACCAGGTAAGTGGGGAGGCATATCGCCTCTTACGCCCTTATAAAGGGACAACGATTCACCCTTTTTACCCACGCCTTCTTCCTCCTTGCTTATCCATTCTCACGCACTCGAGCTCCAGCACCCAAGTTCGCATCTTTCTTCTCAAACCACTCCAAGCATGTCCGGAGCGGGAGGCAAGTGGATGGTCTCCTCCGTCACGAAGGAGCACATCACAAAGCTACGGGAAGCCGGATATCTGGCCGCGAACATCGAGCACCGGCTACCAGATGCGGGGCAGATCGTCCCTACGCCCGCACCCCATGAGAGGGTAGTTTTCCTTACCCACTTTGTCCGCGGACTGGGATTTCCCCTTCACCCGTTTGTCCGCGGGCTCATGTTCTACTACGGGCTGGATTTTCATGATCTGGCCCCCAATTTCATCATCAACATCTTGGTGTTTATCGTCGTGTGTGAGGCCTTCCTCCGCATCGGGCCCCACTTCGGCCTGTGACTGAAGACCTTCAATGTTAAACCGAAGGTGGTGGTTGGCCAGCAAGCGGAGTGCGGAGGCGCCATGGTGGGCAAAACACCTAAAGTCACCTGGCTCAAAGGCTCCTACGTGGAGACCATAAAGGGGTGGCAATCGGGGTGGTTCTACATCACTGAGCCGCGCGACACCTACTGGGTGGCGGCCCCCGAATTTTGATCTGGAATCCCCACGCGGCTCACCTCCTGGAAAGAGAAGGGCCTGTCCTGGGGTTCCCCGGTAGAGCTGACCGGACTCCAGACCTGCATCAAGAACATGATGAGCAAGAAAATCAAGCTCGTCAATGTGGTCCAGGTCATTCTCTTCCGCCGGATTCTCCCGTGTCAACGATGGGTATTCAATTTGTGGGAGTTCGACCCGGCCGAGCACCAGACGCCGCGAGAGCTCTTCAACACGATGCACAAGGACGTCTGGAAGGTGCTGTTCAAGGGCGCTGAGGTACCTCCTCCCCTTAGCGAGGACTGCGGACTCAGCGCAAAGCGCCACGCCAATCTGGTAAGTTTTTGTATCTCACAAGATATTTATTTGCCCCAGTTTTAATCATGTGCGGGATCTAAGCTTCCATGCTATTAACAGGACTGAGTGGAGACAGCAGAGCAGATCAATTGCACAGCCCCCTGCCTGAAGATCCTGCAGATGCTCTCCTAACGGAGATGCTGGTTCTGGCACCTTATGAGGTGCCGGCGAAGAAGGCCAAGAAGAAAGCCACGGGGACCCGAAAGGGTCTCCAGCGCAAGGTTATACCGGACTCATCGTCCGATAACTCCAACGCGCCCTCCTCCCATGAAAACGAGGAGAAGGAGGAGGAAAGTTCACCCCCCTTAGCTGGGGGAGACAAGAAAAGGAAGGCCGACCCAACCGGGAAGGCCGAAGGGTCCAAGAAGGGAAGGTCCCTCCTTCCGCACTGCTCCACGACGGCCGCCTACAGCAGCGACGAGTGGTTACCCAGGGAGAAGCCCCTGGTGAAGTCGTAAGTATCCAGATACCATAGTAATTCATGGTATGTTTTATTGCACTGCTTCTTCTTACGCCGAATATAATTATGCAGTCCGTCCCGAGCCTGTCTTGACGTATCTTTGTCGGACGGTTCTTTGGACTCGTCGGATATGAATAGCGATTCACTTCCGACCGCCTCCACCCCTTGCCCTACGGACAACGTCGAGGTGTTGTCTAAAAAGGCACCGAGCCGAGGGGAGGCAGTCCTGGGGGCGCCTCGAGGCGACCTTCCGGACCCTGGGCGCAAAGGGAGCAATACTCCCACGGGCTCCAAGTTCGGCCCTCAGCCGAACACTACGCCGGAACCTTCGGTGGTTCCGGACTCCAGCAGGCGATCCCCCGTTAAAAGGGGCAAGCCGCCCGTGCCGGTGGCCTCTGTCCATCCAGAGGCACCGGACAACTTGCTGGAAGTGCTTCACGGCGCTTCCATAGACAAAGAGCACCGCACTATCATGAGTGCGGTGATTGAGAAATTTCAGTCCGCCAAAAATGGACTGACCAAAGCTTGCGCCAGCCTCCTAACAGTCTTTGAGGTAAGCAATCAAAATATAGGAAAATATTATAGCATAGACAGTAGCCCCTGATGTTCTGTTTGCCGTTCGCGAAGAAAGGCCGAATAGAGGATCAAATAATGACTCAGGAGTCTAATCAGAATATGTCTATGTGCATATGCAGGCTTCACTGCTGGCCACTGCCGCACGTACTGCGGAGGTCGCTGCACTGAAGCAGGACCTTGAGCGGTCCGAAGACGAGCTCGGCCTTACCAAGAGGCAGCTCGAGGAGAGCAAAGGTAAGCAATACCTTTTCTATATATTAAAAAGAAATTTGGTTGTAAGTAATAGGATCATTATGTATTTGTCAGGGGCCACAACCAAGGTGGCGACCCTGAAGAAGGCGCTGTCCGAGGCTGAAGCCAAAGCGGGCAAGGAGCGCATTGAGCGGGAAAAGCAAGAGGCCCGGGTAGGTGAGGTGCAGCAAGAGCTCGAGGATCTCGCCAAAAAACACGAGTCCTTGTAGCTTGACTCTAAGACACGAGAGTCCGAGCTTGCGAAGGCGCTCAAAAGCGCATGGAGCACCAAGGCTGAAGCCCACAAGACCCTCCAGGAGATGGATGTGGTGAAGAAGATAGCAGCGGGTAAGGCATTCATTATGCAAAGCAAGCATGTGAAGGAAACTTTCCTTTTACTTACCTGAGTTTGGAGCTCTCCTGGAGCGTTCGCAGATCTTCCCCGTAGTGTACAGGATGCCCCAGAGTTTTACCGAGCTGAGGAGGGGAGATCGACGTAAAAGTTGTTCTAGTCTCAGTATACTGGGACCGAACACCCAATACCCTTGAGCGACCAGCTGAAGCAACTGGTCGAGCTTCACAAGGCAGCCGAACAGGCCATGAAGGGTCTTATAGTCCGGATGTGGCCTGGCGATCCCCTGCCAAGCAGCTACTTCGGTCTGGTGAGGCGGCTCGTAGATGCCTGCCCATGACTTGAAGTTATAAAGCAGTCCGTCTGCATCGAGGGTGCGTGCAGGGCTTTTGCCCAGGCGAAGGTGCACTAGGCGAAGCTGGACGCCGTAAAGCTAGTGAAGGAGGGGCCGCCGGAGGGCAAGAAGCATCGCTGCCCCGAAATGTATTATGACAGTGTCCTGAAGGGTTCCCGCCTTCTGGTGGAGGAATGTGCCAGAGATGTAATTTTTGAATGAACATGCTCATGTGATCCTGTAATATGAAACGAGTTCATTTGCGCTATGCAACGCTTTTTGAATTTAAAATATTACCTTATCTGCGGCCGTTTATAAAATTTGAGAGTTGGCCAGTCGTCGGCTTCCGCCCCCATGTAACTAGTACTGGGGTGTTCGGGATAAACCTGATCACTCTTTATCCCAATTTTGGGTCCTTCGAGGGAGGTGTTCAGCACAACGAACCAGGCAATCGGACTATAAGGCTTTATCACTCTCACTTAGCCATAGAAGTCTACAATTTTAAATTTTGGCGAAGCCCCTAGTATTCGGAAGGCTGAATTGGGGGCGCTATATACGCCTAAGTCGGACAAGGCCGACTCCTCGCCCAAAGCAGAAAAAGTCTTTAAGGACTTGAGACCTCTTGAACAGCGACCAGCTCTCGCCTTATCATGATAGTCAGTTTTCGGCTTTCTCTACTGAGGTGCTCGTCCGGAAGAACCGAGACACAATCGCAGTAGTTCTCCCAGTGCTACCTTAGCCGATATAGATGAACGTAAGGTACCAAAACATGGGAGCCGGGCAAACCCAACTATTGACCCAAGACATGATTTGGAGCTGATGCATATAATGCTATAAGTTCGGGGTGCCGCATGTCAAAAGTGTTCGGACTTCTCACGCCGTATTATGGGGTAAACGAAAGCCCCTGGCATACTGACCGTACCAGAATGCACGGGTGCAAGTTGTCGTAAATGAACATATAAGAAAAAAGGGATGAATAATGCAATAATAGACTAATGCTATGCATTGCTATTTAGATAATATGTCGAAGCGTACTGATACAAGTAGTGCAATAAGCAGAAAATAGGACTATTTGACATGTCCTATCCAAGGGCAAGCTGCGTATGGATAGTAGAAAGCGGGTATATCGATTATTATTAGAGACCACCTGGGGGGTTCCCTTGTACATCTTAGCTTCTTGCCTCCTTGGCTGTTCCTTCCCGTAATGTGTCCAGCAATCATACTGCCGGAAAGGGCTTCCAGAGAGTTAGGTCCTGAAAGAGAAAAAAATGATAAAGGTATGCAACCCCTAGGGCGGTTAAGCCGCATTGTGGGACGTGCCCTGATCATGCCCCCGCCTATGCCCATGGTATTTTCAGTGCGTAATTATGTACGCGCGGCATGGATTTCGTCGCCTAACTGGGACTGGGACGGGGGCCGAATTGCTAGGCGAGCTCTGAACGTGCCAGGCGATCCTACTACAGTTTACTCCGGACTTGCTTGATGGTGTCCGGGGGCTGTATCGCCGAATTGGTGGTTTGCCTTAAAAGGATGCTTTGTGCTTCTGTTGCGAGGGCCGCAGTGTGCTCTTCCATGCGCAGCGAGCGTTCTGTGTTTCCATTGACTGTTATGACCCCCTAGGTCCTGGCATCTTGAGCTTGAGGTATGCGTAATGCGGTACCGCATTGAATTTTGCAAATGCGGTTCGCCCGAGCAGTGCGTGATAGCCACTGCGGAACGGGACGATATCGAAGATTAACTCCTCACTTCGGAAGTTGTCCGAAAATCTGAAGACCACTTCCAGTGTGATTGAGCCCGTGCAATGGGCCTCTACACCTGGGATGACGCCCTTAAAGGTGGTTTTGGTGGGTTTGATCCTCGAGGGATCTATACCCATTTTGCGCACTGTATCTTGATAGAGCAGGTTTAGGCTGCTGCCGCCGTCCATAAGCACTCGAGTGAGGTGAAATCCGTCGATGATGGGGTCTAGGACCAGTGCGGCGGATCCGCCATGATGGATACTAGTGGGGTGGTCCCTGCGATCGAATGTGATCGGACAAGCGGACCATGGGTTGAACTTTGGGGCGACGGGCTCCATCGCATAGACGTCCCTTAGTGCACGCTTCCGTTCCCTCTTGGGAATGTGGGTTGCGTATATCATGTTCACCGTCTTCACTTGTGGGGGGAACCTCTTCTGTCCTCCCGTGTTTGGCGGTCGGGGCTCCTCCTCGTCATCACTATGCAGCCCCTTGTCCTTGTTTTCGGCATTTAACTTGCCGGCCTGCTTAAACACCTAGCATTCTCTGTTGGTGTGATTGGCTGGCTTATCGGGGGTGCTGTGGATTTGACACGAGCGGTCAAGTATGCGATCCAAACTGGACGGGCCCGGAGTACTTCTTTTGAATAGCTTTTTCTGCTGATCGGATCTAGAGCCTCCGAATCCAGCATTGACTGCCGTATCATCGGTGTTATCGCCGTTGTTGCGGTGCTATTGTCTGTTACGATGTGGTCTGCCTTTGGCATCTTTGGTATCCGAAGTGCCCGGATTCCTTGATGTGTTTTTGCTGCGAGCCAACCAGCTATCCTCGCCCGCGCAAAAGCGGGTCATGAGTGTCGTGAGGGCTGCCATAGACTTCGGCTTCTCCTCGCCGAGGCGCCGGGCAAGCCACTCGTCACAAATGTTATGCTTGAATGCCGCTAAGGCCTCTGCATCTGGATAGTCGACAATTTGGTTTTTCTTAGTTAGGAACTGTGTCCAGAATTGCCTGGCTGATTCCCCTGGTTGCTGAGTTATATGGCTCAAGTCATCAGCATCCGGTGGTTGCACATAAGTTCCCTGGAAGTTTTTAAGGAATGCGTCTTCCAAATCCTCCCAACTGCCGACGGAGTCTGCTGGCAAGCTATTTAGCCAATGCCGAGCTAGTCCTTTGAGTTTTAGTGGGAGGTACTTGATGGCATGCAGATCATCACCACGAGCCATGTGGATGTGAAGGAGGAAATCCTCAATCCATACAGCGGGATCTATTGTACCATCATACGATTCATTTACGGGTTTAAAACCCTCCGGGAATTCGTGATCCATAACTTCATCAGTGAAGCACAGGGGGTGTGCGGCGCCTCTGTGCTGGGCTATACCACGACGCAGTTCATATGAGTCTTGTCTGCTGTATTCGGCCCAACTGGATTTACTTTTAGTGTATCTGATGCGACGGTCATCATCCCGCGTTGGCGCACGCCCCCGTGACCCGTATATTGACCTTGCATGTTTTGCCCTTCTGTCCAATTTGTCTCGCAGGTCCCGTGTGTTGCCCCGGGCCTTGGTATTTTTGTTTGAGTGGCGGCGGGGTGCAGGTTGAACTTCAGGCTGAAACGCCTCTCTGGCTCGCCACGCGGTGGCCGGTCAGCCGCATCGTACACTGGTGATGGAGGTTTCAATGCTTCCTCCTTGAGGTGAGGTAGCAACCTGCGCTTTGGGTAACTCTTGGAGGGGCGCTCGAGTTCGTATTCCTCGGCCGCAAGGACTTCGGTCCATCTGTCTGCTAGCAAGTCTTGATCAGCTTGAAGCCGTTGTTGCTTTTTCTGCATGCTATTTGCTATGGCCATAAGCCAACGCTTGAAGCGCTCCTGCTCGACGGGATCCTCAGGCACAATAAATTCTTCATCGCCGAGGCTCACCTCGTCTTCGGAGAGAGGCATGTAATTGTCCTCCTCTGATTCTCCATCTACTGCCTGCTCTGGAGGGCTAGCTTGTTCACCCTCCCGCTCTACATCGTGCTGGAGGGGATTGTGGTTGTCTTCGGCACTATCTGGAGTGTTATTGTCTCTTGTGCCGGTATCACTACTTTTGCTATGGCGGGACTTAGAGAGGCGCCACTGACGTCGGCGCTTGGGTGGCTTCTTGGAGGGGTCATCCTCCTGTCTCGTCGCCATTGCCTTCTTTGGGTGTGTCCACCATTTATATATCGTATGCTGAGGTGGCGGTCCAGCGCCCTGTGGGCGGTGGTTCCTGTTCGTCTCCTACATCGTCGTCCATACCGTCGATGTCTTCGGAGTCGAAGTCGAGCATGTCGGTTAAATCGTCGACAGTGGCTACTAAGGGGGTGGTGGGTGGGCAGCAAATTTCTTCGTCGTCCGCATCCCATTCTAGCTGGACATAGTTCGGCCAAGGTTCTCCTGACAAGGAGAGAGACCTTAATGAATTTAGCACATCGTCGAAAGGTGAGTGCTGAAAGATATCCACGTAGGTGAAATCCATGATCGGCGCCCAATCGGATTCGATAGGCACGGATGCAGGCAGCTCGGAGTCCATGGCCGGAGACGAATCCAGTGGTTCGGCAACACAGCTCTCGTAAGGGGTGAAGTCAGTATCCGGCTCCATCGCCACTGAGAGTGCGGCCTACATGGCGGGGTCTATCCATCCGTCCTCGAATGGCGCAATTTGCTCCGGATCGAAGGCCGGAGTAGTTGCACATGCGATCTCCCGAACACTGTCCGACGGCAGAGTTACGTCATGCTCGTCGTGATTGTGCGGTGCACCTGACATGGGCTTGAATCCGTCGAAGATCAAGTCTCCGCGGATGTCAGCAGTGTAGTTTAAGTTTTCGAACCTGACCTGATGGCCAGGGGCGTAGCTCTCGATCTATTCCAGATGGCCAAGCGAATTGGCCCGCAGTGCGAAGCCGCCGAATACGAAGATCTGTCTGGGGAGGAAAACCTCACCCTGGACCGCATCGTTACTGATGATCGAAGGGGCCATCGAGCCTTATGGTGACGACACAGTGGAACTCTGAATGAAAGCACCAATGTCGGTGTCAAAACCGGTGGATCTAGGGTAGGGGGTCCCGAACTGTACGTCTAAGGCAGATGGTAACAGGAGGCAGGGGACACGATGTTTACCCAGGTTCGGGCCCTCTTGATAGAGGTAATACCCTACGTCCTGCTTGATTGATCTTGATGATATGAGTATTACAAGAGTTGATCTACCACGAGATCGTAGAGGCTAAACCCTAGAAGCTAGCCTATGGTATAATTGTATGTTGTCCTACGGACTAAACCCTCCGGTTTATATAGACACCGGAGGGGGCTAGGGTTACACAGAGTCGGTTACAAGGGAGGAGATCCACATATCCATATTGCCAAGCTTGCCTTCCACGCCAAGGAAAGTCCCATCCGTACATGGGACGAAGTCTTCAATCTTGTATCTTCATAGTCCAACAGTCCGGCCAAAGGATATAGTCTGGCTGTCCGGATACCCCCTAATCCAGGACTCCCTCAAGCATCTTCCAAGTCCTTCATTTGGTGAGTCAAATATGTCTTAGGAGTTGGTTGACACAAGTGCTAGACCGGCAACACCTTCATCTTGAGTATATTCGGAGTCGGAGTGATAGCCTGTCTCGGAGTGATTGTCGGAGTCGGAGCCGGATACCCATTCACCAACATGAGCTTGATGTCTTCGTTTTTTATAGCTCCTTGATGACTTGTCCTTCCTTTATGAATCTTTGCTTCTCTGTGATGTTCTTCGTTCATAACGATCATCTCTACTCCTTCTCTCTCTTGATGGTGATTCTTCTCTTCTACTTCTTCTTTTTGGAGAATCTTCTCTTCTCTTGTAGGGTGTCGTACACTCATTGGAATAGAGTCCGGGTCTTCCACAATTGCAGCAATTTCTCTCTTGACTAGAAGATCTTTTGTCATTGTAGGACCTTGACTTGGAACTTCTCTCTTGGCTTCTACTCTTGTAGAACTTGCTGAAGTTCTTCACCATTAGGCTCAATTCTTCATTGAAGGTTTGTTTCTCACTTGATGATGTGGGATCTTCACATGAGGCTTTGTAAGCACCACTTGACTTGTTATGGAGATCCTCCTTATCCTTGAGTGACATCTCATGGGCAACAATTCTTCCAATGACTTCCGTTGGCTTGAGGTCTTTGTAATTGGGCATCATTTGGAACAATGTGCATACGGTATCATATTTTCCGTCCAAAGGTCTTAGGATCTTCTTGATGATGAATTTGTCGGTCATCTCTTCACTTCCTAAGTCGGCGATCTCATTTGTGATAAGAGCAAGCCTAGAGTACATTTCAGCGACACCTTGACCATCCTTCATTTTGAACTTGTCAAGCTAACTTTGAAGCACATCCAACTTGGATTCCTTGACGGAGTTGGTACCTTCGTGCATATCAATCAAAGTATCCCAAATTTCCTTTGCATTCTCAAGACGGCTGATTTTGTTGAATTCTTCGGGGCACAATCTATTGAAGAGGATATCACAAGCTTGAGCATTATATTGCAACATCTTCAACTCTTCCGCGGTAGCTTCACGATTCGGTTCTCTCTCATCAAAGAATTCACCTTGCAAGCCAATACACACAATAGCCCATACGGTGGGGTTATCTCCAAGAATATGCATTTTCATCTTATTCTTCCAACTAGCAAAATTAGTACCATCAAAGTAAGGACCTCTATGGTGGAAATTTCCCTCGCTAGACGCCATACTCTCATAGGTTGTGAAACCAAGGCTATGACTACCAAAAGCTATGGAAATCAAAGCAAATGGAGACCAAAACTCTGATACCACTTGTAGGATCGAATGTATGTCTATAGGGGGGTGATTAGACTACTTGACCAAATAAAAACTTATCCTTTTCCCAATTTTAGTTCTTGGCAGATTTTAGAAACTTTGGACAAGTCAAGCAATCTTAACACAATTCAAGCAAGCATGCAAAGAGTATATGAGCAGCGAAAAGTAAACCATGCAACTTGCAAGAATGTAATGGGAAGGGTTTGGAGGATTCAAACGCAATTTGAGACACGGATGTTTTTGTCGTGGTTCCGATAGGTGGTGCTATCGTACATCCACGTTGATGGAGACTTCAACCTACAAAGGGTAGGGGCTGCACGAGTCCACGAAGGGCTCCACCCACGAAGAAGCAACCTTGTCTATCCCACCATGGCCGTCGCCCACGAAGGACTTGCCTGACTAGTGGTAGATCTTCACGAAGTAGGCGATCTCCTTGCCCTTACAAACTCCTTGGTTCAACTCCACAATCTTGTCAGAGGCTCCCAAGTGACACCTAGCCAATCTAGGAGACACCACTCTCCAAGACAAATGGTCTGTTGATGATGAACTCCTTGCTCTTGTGCTTCAAATGATAGTCTCCCCAACACTCAACTCTCTCTCACAGGATATGGATTTGGTGGAAAGAAGATTTGAGTGGAAAGCAACTTGGGGAAGGCTAGAGTTCAAGTTTCATATGGTAGGAATGGAATATCTTGGCCTCAACACAAGTGTAGGTGGTTCTCTCTCAGAAAAAGTAAGTTGGAAGTGTAGGTTTGTTCTGATGGCTCTCTCCACGAATGAAGAGGAGGTGGAGGGGTATATATAGCCTCTACACAAAATCTAACCGTTACACACAACTTGCCAATCTCGATGGGACCGAATTGATAAACTCAGTCGGACCGATTCAGCAAAGCTAGTGACCGTTAGGAGTTTCGGTGGGACCGACATGCAACTCGGTAGGACCGATATGGTTAGGGTTAGGGCATAACGTAATCTCGGAAAGACCGATTACACAAACTTGGTGAGACTGATTTTGGTAATAAGCTAACCAGAGAGTTAGTCAGGTAAACTCGGTGGGACCGATTCGCTCATTTCGGTGAGATCGAAATGTTACAAAAGGGAAACAGAGAGTTTACAGTGCAATCTCAGTGGGACCGATCGCTCATCTCGGTGGGACCAAAACGTCATGAAGGGAAACAGAGAGATTACAATCCCATCTCGGTGAGACCGAGATCCCTATTGGTGAGACCGATTTTCCTAGGGTTTGTGGCAGTGGCTATGACATCTGAACTCAGTGGCGCCGGATAGAAAGAATCGGTGGGGCCGAGTTTGACTTTTGGTTTAGGTCATATGTGGATGTGAGAAAGTAGTTGAGGGTTTTGGAGCATATCACTAAGCATTTTGAGCAAGAGCCTCATTAAGCAACACCTCATCCCTCCTTGATAGTATTGGCTTTTCCTATAGACTCAATGTGATCTTGGATCACTAAAATAGAAAATGTAGAGTCTTGAGCTTTGAGCTTGAGCCAATCCTTTTGTCCTTAGCATTTTGAGGGGTCCACATTTCTCATTCATACCATGCCAATCATTGAGCTTTCCTGAGATATTAATCTTGAAATAGCATTAGCTCAATGAGCTATATGTTGGAAATATGCCCTAGAGGCAATAATAAAAGCATTATTATTATATTTCTTTGTTCATGATAATTGTCTTTATTCATGCTATAATTGTATTATCCGGAAATCGTAATACATGTGTGAATAACAGACACCAACATGTCCCTAGTAAGCCTCTAGTTGACTAGCTCGTTGATCAATAGATAGTCATGGTTTCCTGGCTATGGACATTGGATGTCATTGATAACGGGATCACATCATTAGGATAATGATGTGATGGACAAGACCCAATCCTAAGCATAGCACAAAGATCGTGTAGTTCGTTTGCTAGAGCTTTGCCAATGTCAAGTATCTCTTCCTTTGACCATGAGAGCGTGTAACTCCTGGATACCGTAGGAGTGCTTTGGGTGTATCAAACGTCACAACGTAACTGGGTGACTATAAAGGTGCACTACAGGTATCTCCGAAAGTATCTATTGTTTTATGCGGATCGAGACTGGGATTTGTCACTCCGTATGACGGAGAGATATCACTGGGCCCACTCGGTAATGCATCATCATAATGAGCTCAAAGTGACCAAGTGTCTGGTCACGGGATCATGCATTACGGTACGAGTAAAGTGACTTGCCGGTAACGAGATTGAACGAGGTATTGGGATACCGACGATCGGATCTCGGGCAAGTAACATATCGATTGACAAAGGGAATTGCATACGGGGTTGATTAAATCCTCGACATCGTGGTTCATCCGATGAGATCATCGTGGAGCATGTGGGAGCCAACATGGGTATCCAGATCCCGCTGTTGGTTATTGACCGGAGAGCGATCTCGGTCATGTCTACATGTCTCCCGAACCCGTAGGGTCTACACACTTAAGGTTCAGTGACGCTAGGGTTGTAGGGATATGTATATGCAGTAACCCGAATGTTGTTCGGAGTCCCGGATGAGATCCCGGACGTCAGGAGGAGTTCCGGAATGGTCCCGGATATGTATATGGGAAGTCCTGTTTCGGGCATCGGGACAAGTTTCGGGGTTATCGGTATTGTACCGGGACCACCGGAAGGGTCCCGGGGGTTCACCGGGTGGGTCCACCTGTCCCGGGGGCCACATGGGCTGTAGGGGGTGCGCCTTGGCCTACATGGGCCAAGGGCACCAGCCCCACATAGGCCCATGGGCCTAGGGTTTGAGAGGGGAAGAGTACTAGGAGGGGAAGGCACCTCCTAGGTGCCTTGGGGGGGAGGGAAACCCCCCTTGGCCGCCGCCCCCTAGGAGATTGGATCTCCTAGGGCCGACCACCCCCCCTGGCCCTCCTATATATAGTGGGGGAAAGGAGGGACTTCATACCTTGGCCTTTGGTTGCCTCCTTCTCCCTCTCCAACACCTCCTCCTCCTCCATAGTGCTTGGCGTAGCCCTGCCAGAGCACTGCAGCTCCATCAACACCACGCCGTCATGCTGCTGCTGGTGCCATCTCCCTCAACCTCTCCTCCCCCTTGCTGGATCAAGAAGGAGGAGACGTGGCTGTTCCGTACATGTGTTGAACGCGGAGGTGCCGTCCGTTCGGTGCTAGGATCTCCGGTGATTTGGATCACGTCGTGTTCGACTACATCATCCCCGTTCTTTGAACGCTTCCGCTCGCGATCTACAAGGTATGTAGATGCATCTAATCACTCGTTGCTAGATGAACTCATAGATGGATCTTGGTGAAACCGTAGGAAAATTTTTGTTTTCTGCAACGTTCCCCAACACTATATGTTGTTAGGAATTACCAAAACCACCTAGGGATAGTTGCACTTTCAGTATGAACCATAGATAAGTTGTAATATAGTATATATTACACCAATATGAATTTAGAATGAGTTCACAACAGTACCTAAGTGGTGATTTATTTTTTTATACTAACGGAGCTTACGAGTTTTCTGTTAAGTTTTGTGTTGTGAAGTTTCCAAGTTTTGGGTGAAGATTCGATGGACTATGGAATAAGGAGTGGAAAGAGCCTAAGCTTGGGGATGCCCAAGGCACCCCAAGGTAAAATCCAAGGACACGCCAGAAGCCTAAGATTGGGGATGCCCCGGAAGGCATCCCCTCTTTCGTCTTCGTTCATCGGTAACTTTACTTGGAGCTATATTTTTATTCACCACATGATATGTTTTTTGCTTGGAGCATCATTTTATTTTATTTTGTTTTGCTTGATGTTTGAATAAAATACCAACATCTAAATTTCTTAAATGTTAGAGAGTCTTCACATAATTGCATAATTATTCGACTACTCATTGATCTTCACTTATATCTTTCGGAGTAGTTTATCATTTGCTCTAGTGCTTCACTCATATCTTTTTAGAGCACGGCGGTGGTTCTATTTTATAGAAATAATTGATCTCTCATGCTTCACTTATATCATTTTTAGAGTCTTTTAGAACAGCATGGTAATTTACTTTGGTTATAGATTTTAAATGCTAAGAGAAGTTGGATGCTTGATAGTTGTTTTGAGATATAAAGGTGGTAATATTAGTGGTGTGCTAGTTGAGTAATTGTGAAATTGATGAATACTTGTGTTGAAGTTGGCAAGTCCCGTAGCATGCATGTATGGTAAATGTTGTGTGACAAATTTGAAGCATGGGGTGTTCTTTGATTGCTTTCCTTATGAGTGGCAGTCGGGGACGAGCGATGGTCTTTTCGTACCAATCTATCCCCCTAGGAGCATGCACGTAGTGCTTGGTTTTGATGACCTGTAGATTTTTGCAACAAGTATGTGAGTTCTTTATTACTAATGTTGAGTCCATGGATTATACGCACTCTCACCCTTCCATCATTGCTAGCCTCTTCGGTACCATGCATTGCCCTTTCTCACCTTGAGAGTTTGTGCAAACTTCGCCGGTGCATCCAAACCCCGTGATATGATACGCTCTATCACACATAAGCCTCCTTATATCTTCCTCAAAACAGCCACCATACCTACCTATTATGGCATTTACATAGCCATTCCGAGATATATTGCCATGCAACTTCCCACCGTTCCATTTATTATGACACACATCATCATTGTCATATTGCTTTGCATGATCATGTAGTTGGCATCGTATTTGTGGCAAAGCCACCATGCTTAATTTGTCATACATGTCACTCTTGATTGATCGCAATCCCGGTACACCGCCGGAGGCATTCACATAGAGTCATATTTTGTTCTAAGTATTGAGTTGTAATTCTTGAGTTGTAAGTAAATAAAAGTGTGATGATTATCATAAGAGCATTGTCCCATGTGAGAAAAGGATGATGGAGACTATGATTCCCCCACAAGTCGGGATGAGACTCCGGATGAAAAATAAAAAAATAAAATAAAAAAAGAGGCCATAAAAAAGGGAAAAGAAGGTCCAAACAAAAAAATAAGAGATAAAAAGAGAGAAGAGACAATGTTACTATCCTTTTTACACACTTGTGCTTCAAAGTAGCACCATGATCTTCATGATAGAGAGTCTCTTATTTTGTCACTTTCATATACTAGTGGGAATTTTTCAATATAGAACTTGTCTTGTATATTCCAATGATGGGCTTCCTCAAATGCCCTAGGTCTTCGTGAGCAAGCAAGTTGGATGCACACCCACTTAATTTCTTTGATGAGCTTTCATATATTTATAGCTCTAGTGCATCCGTTGCATGGCAATCCCTACTCCTTGCATTGATATCAATCGGTGGGCATCTCCATAACCCATTGATTAGCTGCGTCAATGTGAGATTTCTCCCTTTTTGTGTTCTCACACAACCTCAATCATCATATTCTATTCCATCGATAGTGCCATGTACATGGCTCACGCTCATATATTGCGTAAAAGTTGAAAGAGTTTGAAAAGGCTAAGTATGAAACAATTGCTTGGCTTGTCATCGGGGTTTTGCATGATGAGAGCATTTTGTGTGACAAAAATGAAGCATTGCCAAACTATATGATTTTGTAGGGATAAGTTTTCTTTGGCTATGTTATTTTGATAAGACATAATTGCTTGATTAGCATACTTGGAGTATTACTATTTTTATGTCAACAATAAACTTTTATCTTGAATCTTTCGGATCTGAACATTCATGCCACAATAGAGAAAAATACATTGAAGAACATTCTAGAAAGCTTTCCACATCATTAATCCTGTTTTTATCATTTACCTACTCGAGGACGAGCAGGAATTAAGCTTGGGGATGCTTGATACGTCTCCAACGTATCTATAATTTTTGATTGTTCCATGCTATTATATTATCAACCTTGGATGTTTTATATGCATTTATATGCTATTTTATATGATTTTTGGGACTAACCTATTAACCTAGAGCCCAGTGCTAGTGCCAGTTTCTGTTTTTCCGTTGTTTTTGAGTATCGCAGAAAAGGAAAACCAAACGGAGTCCAATTGACCTGAAACTTCACAGAACTTATTTTTGGACCAGAAGAAGGCCAGGAAGTAAAAGAATTGGGCCAGAAGAGTCTTGGGAACCCCCTGGGCCCGCCCCTTGCCTCGTGGACAGCCCGGAGACCCCCTGCCTTGTTCCCGACTTCAACACCTCTTATATGACCCCAAACTTCCAGAAAGAAACCTAGATTAGGAGTTCCGCCACCAGAAGCCTTCATAGCCACCAAAAACCAATCTAGACCCGTTCCGGCACCCTGCCGGAGGGGGGAATCCCTCTCCGGTGGCCATCTTCATCATCCCGGCACTCTCCATGACGAGGAGGGAGTAGTTCACCCTCGGGGCTGAGGGTATGTACCAGTAGCTATTTGTTCGATCTCTCTCTCTCTCTCTCTCTCTCTCTCTCTCTCGTGTTCTTGAGTCGGCACGATCTTGATGTATCACGAGCTTTGCTATTATATTTGGATCTTATGATGTTTCTCCCCCTCTACTCTCTTGTGATGAATTGAGTTTTCCCTTTGAAGTTATCTTATCAGAGTGAGTCTTTAGGGTTTTGAGAAGACTTAATGTATGTCTTGCATGTGCTTACCTGTGGTGATAATGGGATATCACGTGATCCACTTAATGTATGTTTTGGTGTTCAACTTGCGAGTTCCATGACCTCGTGAACTTATGCATAGGGGTTGGCACACATTTTCGTCTTGACTCTTCGGTAGAAACTTTGGGGCACTCTTTGAAATTCTTTGTGTTGGTTGAATAGATGAATCTGAGATTGTTTGATGCATATCGTATAATCATACTCACGGATACTTGAGGTGACATTGGAGTATCTAGATGACATTAGGGTTTTGGTTGATTTGTGTCTTAAGGTGTTATTCTAGTATGAACTCTTGAATAGATTGATCAGAAAGAATAACTTTGAGGTGGTTTCGTACCCTACCATAATCTCTTCATTTGTTCTCCGCTATTAGTGACTTTGGAGTGACTCTTTGTTGCATGTTGAGGGATAGTTATATGATCCAGTTTTGTTATTATTGTTGAGGGGACTTGCACTAGTGAAAGTATGAACCCTAGGCCTTGTTTCCTAGCATTGTGATGTCTACTACACAACCTTCTTCTTGTAGATGTTGTTGGGCCTCCAAGTGCAGAGGTTTGTAGGACAGTAGCGAATTTCCCTCAAGTGGATGACCTAATGTTTATCAATCCGTAGGAGGCGTAGGATGAAGATGGTCTCTCTCAAGCAACCCTGCAACCAAATAACAAAGAGTCACTTGTGTCCCCAACACACCCAATACAATGGTAAATTGTATAGGTGCACTAGTTCGGCGAAGAGATGGTGATACAAATGGTATATGGATGGTAGATAAAGGTTTTTGTAATCTGAAAATATAAAAACAGCAAGGTAACTAATGATAAAAGTGAGCACAAACGGTATTGCAATGTGTTGAAACAAGGCCTGGGGTTCATACTTTCACAAGTGCAAGTCCTCTCAACAATAATAACATAATTGAATCACATAACTATCCCTCAACATGCAACAAAGAGTCACTCCAAAGTCACTAATAGCGGAGAACAAACAAAGGGATTATGGTAGGGTATGAAACCACCTCAAAGTTATCCTTTCTGATCGATATATTCAAGAGTCCGTTGTAAAATAACATGAAGCTATTCTTTCCGTTCAATCTATCATAGATTTCATGCTAGAATAACACCTTAAGACACAAATCAACCAAAACCCTAATGTCACCTAGATACTCCAATGTCAACTCAAGTATCCGTGGGTATGATTATACGATATGCATCACACAATCTCAGATTCATCTATTAAAACCAACAAAAAGTACTTCAAAGAGTGCCCCAAAGTTTCTACCGGAGAGTCAAGACGAAAATGTGTGCCAACCCCTATGCATAGGTTCATGGGTGGAACCTGCAAGTTGATCACCAAAACATACATCAAGTGAATCACGTGAATATCCCATTGTCACCACAGATAAGCACGGAAAGACATACATCAAGTGTTGGAACATGGAGAGGTTGTTCCTTGTTGGAACATGTTTACTTGTTGGGATATCACAATACATCTTATTTAATTAATGCATCTATATACTTGGTAAAGGGTGGAAGGCTCGGTCTTATGCCTGGTGTTTTGTTCCACTCTTGCCGCCCTAGTTTCCGTCATATCGGTGTTATGTTCCCGGATTTTGCATTCCTTACGTGGTTGGGTTGTAATGGGAACCCCTTGACAGTTCGCCTTAAATAAAACTCCTCCAGCAATGCCCAACATTGGTTTTACCATTCGCCACCTAGCCTTTTCTTTCCCTTGGGTTCTGCAGACTCCAGGGTCATCTTTATTTTAACCCCCCCGGGCCAGTGCTCCTCTGAGTGTTGGTCCGAAATGGGCAGCCTGCGGGGCCACCTCGAGGCAACTCGAGGGTTAGTTTTACTCATAGCTTGACCTATCTGAGTGTGCCCTAAGAACGAGATATGTGCAGCTCCTATCGGGATTTGTCGGCACATTCGGGCGGTGTTGCTGGACTTGTTTTACCATTGTCGAGGATGTCTTGTAACCGGGATTCCGAGCCTGATCGGGTCTTCCCGCTAGAAGGAATATCCTTCGTTGACCGTGAGAGCTTGTGATGGGCTAAGTTGGGACACCCCTGCAGGGATTTGAACTTTCGAAAGTCGTGCCCGCGGTTATGGGCATATGGGAATTTGTTAATGTCCGATTGTAGAAAACCTGAAGTTGACCTTAATTAAAATACATCAATCACGTGTGTAACCGTGATGGTCTCTTCTCGGCGGAGTCCGGGAAGTGAACACGGTGTTGGAGTTATGTTTGACGTAGGTTGTTCTAGGATCACTTCTTGATCATAGTTTCTCGAGCGTGCTTTGCGTATGTTAGCCACCATATATGCTAGTCGCTTGCTGCAGCTCCACATCATACCTTTTTACCTTACCCATAAGCTTAAATAGTCTTGATCGCGAGGGTGTGAGATTGCTGAGTCCCCGTGACTCACAGATACTTCCAAAACCAGCTTGTAGGTGCCGATGTTGCCGAGCAGGTGACGCAACCAAGCTCAAGGAGGAGCTCGATGAAGATCTTGCTCTTTATGTTGTTCCGTTTTTCCAGTTGATCAGTAGTGGAGCCCAGTTGGGACGATCGGGGATCTGTGTAGCTTTTGGGGTAGTCTTCTTTTATTTTGGATCTGTAGTCGGACCTTGATTGTATCTGGTTGATGTAATGCTTTATTCATGTATGGTGTGAAGTGGCGACTGTAAGCCAACTATGTATCTTTTCCTTTATGTATTACATGGGTTATGTGAAGATTACCTCACTTGCGACATTGCTTTCAATGCGGTTATGCCTCTAAGTCATGCTTCGACACGTGGGAGATATAGCCGCATTGAGGGTGTTACAAGTTGGTGTCAGAGCCTTCCCCGACCTTAGGAGCCCCCTGCTTGATCGAATCGCTGGTGTTATTGAGTCTAGTAATGTTTTGAGTCATTTAGGAATTATATATATCGAAGAGTTAGGACTTCTTTTTACTCCTCAGTCCCTTCATCGCTCTGGTGAGGCATCCTGACATAGAGTTTTGACTTCTCTCTTCTCAAATTTCACTAAATTTTTTTAGGATCACGCGGGTATCTTGGAATCGTTCCGATGGTTTTGTGACGAGAACATTGTTCTTGGTGCCTCCTGACATTTAGGGGTTGTGGCAGTGTCCCGGGGAGTTGAGCTCCGAGGTGTTGTCGTCACAATTTTATCGTTGCAGTTCTGGAATACATGAGTTTAGTTTCACCGTCATCGAAAATCTCTTCTATGCAGTTGTTGGTGAGATAACCTCGACACCACCCAGTACTGGGCGGGAGTTCAGGCGTATTTCCATAACTCGTATAACAGATGCTTTTTGAAGGTTGAGGTAAACGATTTCTGAAGGTTTCTTGGTTATGTGTTGAAGGATGGATACAGTTGGATGTAGGTTTTGCTAGTTTTGGGTGAGATATTATGCTTCCCCTGTATCCCCAACACCCGATTGCATAATCGGAAAATTTCGGGAGTTTATAAGTGGGAATTCAAGTAGCTCTTAGGATATCTTTCCGACAGATGTATGGTATGAAATTGGGGTTCGACGTCTAGTGGTCCGCCTATTCACGGTTGGTTTTACAGTGGTCTCGTTGTGTCTTAAAGAGTCCTTGGCTATGCCGACTCGGGGATGCTTCGTATGTCATGTGCACTGCCTTGTACATGATGGTGCTTTACGATCAAGCCCGTGTAGGCCCCACCACGAAAACTTCAGACGAAATCTCTATCATATGTTTGTTCTGGCTCATTCTGCAAGCCAATCCTTGTTTTGTTTTGAGTTGTGGTATTCGAGTTGCTTAAGTCAAATTTTGATTACATACCTTTCCTAAGCGGTGTTCTCATATTTCTATGTGAATACTAATCCTTCTCGATCATCGAGTCTGTCATGTCAATCCTTTTCAACCGGTGTGTTTCTCTTCTAGTGGATCCGATCACTTCAACATTCGCAAGATCAATTATCAGTTCTTCTCAATGGTGTTTGCTTCATCCGTTCCAAGTTGTCTTTGTTTTCCTACCCTCCCACCCTTGTTTCTTCAAGGACTCATATTTCTTAATCAAGTATCCTTTGATTCATGTGAAGTCTCTCCATTCTTTTCCTTCATGTTCTTACCCGGTGATTCTCATGAAGATTCTAACGGAGCTTCAAGTTCGTCACTCTTCACTCATTTTCTTCTCCGGTGGATTCGAGTCAAGCTTTGTCGATCTTATCTTTTCCTCATTTCAAATGTCTCCTCATGTCGGTACTCCCCATATTCATTCACTTCTCGCTATTCATTTCAAGATATATCAAAAGGCTCGTCTAGTCATTCAAGATCAGTTCAACCTATTTCAAGGTTGTTATCTCATTCTAGTCATTTAATCTTACCGGTGCATTCTCTCTTTTAAATCCTTCTATGGTGTTTCTTTTGACTGGGCCCTAACCCACAAGTCTTTTTCCAGGATCTTACCTGACTCTTCATATTCTGCCGGAGTTATTCTCAAATCTTCTAAAGTTTGACGTAAGAATGAATTGTCATCAGTCATATGTATTTCTTCAAGATCTTTCAAATTCTTTTCATCATTGGCTCAACCTTTTCTATTCTTCATTCCGGAGTGTCTAAAAAATTCTTCGTGGTGTTTCCCGTCGTAATTCTCAGATTTTGAAGACAGAAGAAGATTTTCCCTCCAAATCATATCCATTCTCTCAAGATTCATGGTTCTAGTCTTTTGCCATCCTCTCATAATTATCTTCGATTGTGAGAATTCTTTTCACCTATCCAGAGCAATTCAAGAGTCTTCTCAGTTTGATTATCCGGAGTCCATCAATTCGGGTTTATTTCATTCTCAGCTTTCAGTTTTCATTCTACAATCTTACCGGTGCATCATTCAAGTATTCTCTAATCAGCTCGTGATCTCTTCATTTCAGTTGTATTTAGACTCCCTCAAGTATCTTCTTTCGTTCTCTAATTCTTACCGGTGATTCATCCTTTTACTTCTTTCATTTTCAATTCTTACGGTGGTTCTTCCAAGATTCTTCTTCCTTCTTTTATCATATCAATGTATTCATTGGTTTCAATCCTACCGGTGGTCCATTGAGTTTGCGCTATATCTATCTTCATCCTTTCTATGAGAATAAGTAGTAGGCCAAATCCATTGTTTGTCATCAATTTAATTGGTGAAGGATAAGCATGCTGTAATTCTTATTCTTATTTCATCAAGTGAACTCAATTCCCTATTCCGGAGGCTCATAAAATTCCTTATCTCAATTATTCATCTTTCTTTCTCGGAGTTCCAAGTTCTCTCAATTATATCGTCGTGAAGATCCATCTAATCATTACAAGGTTTCACCTTGTGTTTTCAACCTTTCTTTCCTTCCGTTTGATCATTCTTTTGTTTAACGGAGTTCTTCATGAAGGTGCTACATGATGGTTCATCAAGGATTTAATTCCTTCTCGAAGTTTCCATTGAGATTCTTTTCAGAGGAGCTCAAGCATTCTTCATCTTGCAATCCGGAGTACAGTTCTTACTATCTTATCTTTTGAGGTGGTGTTATGTCATTCTTGATAATTTCCCTTCGTGTTTCATGGATCACAAGTTTTTCCAAGGTGTCATATTTAAATCCATCATTTTTCTCTTCGCTCAAGTCATCTTTTCAACCCATCAATTTCTTCGAGCATGAGCTCTTCTCAATCCATCAATCTCTTCGGTGAAACTATCTTGGGTTATATTTTCACCTAAAGCTTTCCCTAAGGATTGTTGCTATTTATGGTGCTTATAAATGATCCAAGTTCTTCATTTATCCTCCCGGCGTAATAAGCTTTCTCGTCTCCTTGTTCATACCAATCCAATTCTTTTTCCCATGAGTGGCAGGTTGTCACCTCATAATTTTGAGATGTATTCCATAAGACCATATCAAGCTTATTATTTTCGTTGTTGGTTTTTCCAACAACTCTGTTCGACCCTTCTCCTAAAGATGCCTCTTCAAGCTCTTTTGTGGCAGAAGTTAGCATTTTATTCTCAATTCTCCTATTTCAATTATCTATCTTCTATTCTTCCATTCCGGAGGCGTTGTGATGTTGCTCTCTTCAACCCATCTTCTTGTTTTGTCAGGATCGTGTTCTTTTCTTGGTTTATCCATTTAACCAGAGTGTTGTGTCCTCTGCTCAAGTTCTTTTCATCTTATCAAGTCTTGCATCCCTTCTCAACCAGAGTGCTATCCGAGTTTGTTCTTCCTTGTTACTCTTCCCTACCGGGGTGCTTTCAACTTTGTTCTTCTCCGTTGCTTTCCTTCTTTCAATTGGCTCAACCTCGCAAGGTTCGTGGTTTCACTCGTTTGTCAAAGAAGCAACTTAGTTTTACATCTTCTCTTTCTCTTCTGTTTTCCCTCCGGTGCCATTCTAGATCTCGGGACGAGATCCTCTCGTAGTGGTGGAGTGTTGTAACGCCCGGAGACTGTTGTGCCAGGTGTCTTCCAGTTATTCGCTGTTGTTGCCTTGTCATTGCTTGCGTGTCATGCATTCCATATCATGTCATCATGTGCATTTCATTTGCATACATGTTCATCTCATGCATCCGAGCATTTTCCCCGTTGTCCGTTTTGCAATCCGGCGCTCCTATGTCATCCGGTGTCCCTTTCTACCTCTTTTCGTGTGCGGGTGTTAAACATTTCCGGATTGGACCGAGACTTGTCATGCGGCCTTGGTTTACTACCCGTAGACCGCCTGTCATGTTTCGTACCATTTGGATTTCGTTTGATACTCCAATGGTTAACCGAGGGACCGATAAGGCCTCGTGTGTGTTGCAGCCCAACACCCTTCCAATTTGGCCCAAAACCCACCAAAAACCCCTCCATCATCTAGAGCGTTCGATCACGATTGCGTGGCCGAAAACTGCACCTCATTTGGAGCTTCCCAGCTCCCTCTACCTCTATAAATAGATCCCCTCCCGAAAATCACGGGTCTTCTCCCCCCAAACCCTAGAAATCCGCCTTCCTCGACGCCGGACGTGTCCGATTTGGGACGGACATGTCCGCTTCCTCCGCCGCCACCTATCGGGAGCCGACACGTGGCGCAGTCGCCCCACTTCGCCGCCCCAGGCCCTAGAGCCCGTCTCCGGCCCTCCCGCCGTCCGTCCGGGCCGAGCCGCCCCCGAGCACCTGCCTCAGCTCCTCGCCCGCGCCTCACCTCGACGGCCGCTGCCATCGTCAGCTCGCCGTCATCGTCGTGGAGCTCGCCGCCATCGCCGGTCGCTGCCTCCACGCACCCGCCGCCGTCCGCCTCCTCGCTGGTGCATCGCCTGCCTCCCCGCGCCGCATCACTCCGGCTGCCGCCCGCCTCGCCGTCGCAGCACTCCGGCCGGCCGTCAGGCGCCGCCCCTCGCCGACCTCGCCGCCAAGCCGCCCCGTCTACTACGGCGACGTCGGAAGCCTGGCCGAGCTCCTCTTCCTCCTCCCCGCGGTGCACTCCGGCCGCCACCGTCCGTCGACGCCGGCAAGAGCTCCAGCGAGCTCGGATCTGACCTTGATCCACGTGCAAACCCTAGATCCAGATCGGTTGACTTTCTCTCCAACTCCCCGTAATTTTTGGCAACCTTCATCATGTCATAACTTTGCATCCGTGGCTCCGTTTTGGGCGTGTAGCATATCAAATTGTTAGTCTCATCGAGTACATCATTTCATCTCATTGCATCATTTTCATTTGAGCTCATCTTGATGCCCAAAATGCTGTTGGAAGAGGGATATGTGAGGAATATGTCAGATCAGTTTCAGCAAATGGCATTTTTGTCATTTTTGCCATGATTAATATGTGCATGATATGATCCTGAGCTCTACATGTCTTTTGTTATATGCCATGCCATCTTTACAGGGGTGCTTTCCATGTATTTTTGTGATATTTGTGGTGACTAGCACAAGCTTGCAAAGTAGCATAATCGTCGATGCTGATTTTAGGGACTTAGAATTTCACTAAGTCCTTGTCCTGTTATTATGTTTATGCCATATGTTCATGTTGTTTCCTAGTGATCTGTGCCTCTTTTGAGGATGATAAGTAAGGATGTTTTGTTAATATTGTGGTGCTCTATCCATCCATGTCTTTGTTTGCATTTATGGAGCAACCTAGCTTGAGTCAATCGAGCTCTACTTTTGCTATAAAATAATCCTGGCAGATTGTTGACATGTTTAGCGATTTTGCCGAGGATGTTGCTATTGATCCATGCATGCTATGTTGTTGTTCTTGCCATGTCTAGCTCCTATGCCATGTCTTCTTGATGGATGTATGCTTAGTGTGTCATGCCATGCTCTGTAGTGAGTGCATCGAGCTCGTAAACATGCCTACTCGTTAACTGTTTTGCATGCTCCAGTTTTTCACTAAGTCTGAATCTGTTTATGTTTTTTCCATGTTCACATGCTTGCAATTGTATTTTCTGATCCCTTTTGGCTCAAGGTCACTAAGGGACTTTTGTTAAGTGCTTTGAGTATCTTCATGCCATGCCTTGCTTTTCCATGTTAAGTTCCTGTAGCATGTAGTTTTCAGGCTCTAAAGTGTGCTTCCTCATGATAAATTCCAGACTTGTGTTAATTTTCACTAAGTCTGAAACCTGCTATCATTTGCACTTTTGCCATGCTTGTTTGAATCTACTATTGAGTGAATTAGCCGTAGCTCAATGTTCATCTTTTGTCAAGCTTCATGAGTGGATCCCTGCCATGTATTTTGTTGCCATGTTTGAGTGTTGTAGCATATTTATCTTGATGCATTTAGTTGGTCATTTGCTGATTATCGCAGATCGGTGCCATAGTTGTTTTGCTTGCCATTTCCAAACCGTGCATCCGATTCCGGTGATCTTTATATCGATTTCAAACGAAATCATATCCTATTCTAGTGGCACTCTTGGATTTCCAAGTCGAGGCCAGGTTCTACCATTCCTTTACAAATCATGCATATGCATCACATACCGCATCCCGCATATCATGCCATGTTCATGTGTTGGTTGTTTACTATGTTGTGTGCTTCTTTCCGGTGTTGCTTCTTTGGGTTGGTTCCGATAACGTTGTGTTTGTGAGGACCCATTCGACTACGTCCGTTTGTCTTCTTCATGGACTCGTTCTTCTTCCTTGCGGGATTTCAGGCAAGATGACCATACCCTCGAAATCACTTCTATCTTTGCTTGCTAGTTGCTCGCTCCTTTGCTATGCCTATGCTGCGAAACCTACCACTGGCTTATCATGCCTCCTATATTGTTGAACCAAGCCTCTAACCCACCTTGTCCTAGCAAACCATTGTTTGGCCATGTTACCGCTTTGCTCAGCCCCCTCTTATAGCGTTGTTAGTTGTAGGTGAAGATTGAAGTTTGTTCCTTGTTGGAACATGGAGAGGTTGTTCCTTGTTGGAACATGTTTACTTGTTGGGATATCATAATACCTCTTATTTAATTAATGCATCTATATACTTGGTAAAGGGTGGAAGGCTCGGCATTATGCCTGGTGTTTTGTTCCACTCTTGCCGCCCTAGTTTCCGTCATGTCGGTGTTATGTTCCCGGATTTTGCGTTCCTTACGTGGTTGGGTTATAATGGGAACCCCTTGACAGTTCGCCTTGAATAAAACTCCTCCAGTAATGCCCAACATTGGTTTTACCATTCTCCTCCTAGCCTTTTCTTTCCCTTGGGTTCTGCAGACTCAAGGGTCATCTTTATTTTAACCCCCCCGGGCCAGTGCTCCTCTGAGTGTTGGTCCCAAATGCGCAGCCTGCGGGGCCACCTCGGGGCAACTCAAGGGTTGGTTTTACTCGTAGCTTGACCTATCTGAGTGTGCCCTGAGAACAAGATATGTGCAGCTCCTATCGAGATTTGTCGGCACATTCAGACGGTGAGGGAGTCCTGGATTAGGGGGTGTTCGGATAGCCGGACTATTCCTTCAGCCGGACTGGACTATGAAGATACAAGACTGAAGACTCCGTCCCGTGTCCGGAAGGGACTTTCCTTGGCGTGGAAGGCAAGCTTGGCGATACGGATATGAAGATCTCCTACCATTGTAACCGACTTTGTGTCTATATAAACTGGAGGGTTTTAGTCCGTAGGACAACGTACACATCAACAATCATACCATAGGCTAGCTTCTAGGGTTTAGCCTCCTCGATCTCGTGGTAGATCTACTCTTGTACTACCCATATCATCAATATTAATCAAGCAGGACGAAGGGTTTTACCTCCATCGAGAGGGCCCGAACTTGGGTAAAACTTCGTGTCCCTTGCCTCCTGTTACCATCCGGCCTAGACGCATAGTTCGGGACCCCCTACCCGAGATCCGCCGGTTTTGACACCGACATTGGTGCTTTTATTGAGAGTTCCTCTGTCTCATCACCGTCAGGCTCGATGGCTCCTACGATCATTAATAGCGATGCATTCCAGGGTGAGATTTTCGTCTTCGGCGGCTTCGCACTGCAGGCCAATTCGCTTGGCCATCTGGAGCAGATCGAAAGCTACGCCCCTGGCCGTCAGGTCAGATTAGGAAGTTTAAACTACACGGCTGACGTTCGTGGGGACTTGATCTTCGACAGATTCGAGCCACTGCCGAGCGCGCCGCACTGTCACGACGAGCATGATTTAGCTCTGCCGCCGAACAGTGCCCTAGAGGCCGCACCCGCGTCAGCTCCGACCCTTAATTCGGAGCCAACTGGATCGATCGAGGATGGGCGGTTGGACGCCACCTCGGGGGCTGTGACCCCAACGACGATTGAGCCGAACACCAGCCCCGTACTCTGCAAGACTCGTGACTCCAAGGAGCCGGACTCCTCTCCGGACTCCGAACCCTCCGCACCCCTACCGATCGAATCCGATCGGGCGCCGATCATGGAGTTCACTGCCGCGGACATCTTTCAGCACTCGCCTCTCGGCGATATCCTGAAGTCACCGAAGTCTCTCTGTTTATCAGGAGAGCCCTGGACGGACTACGGTCAGAAAGGTTGGGGTACGGACGATGAAGAAATTCAAAGCCCACCCACCACCCACTTTGTAGCCACTGTCGACGACTTAACCGACATGCTCAACTTTGACTCCGAAGACATCGACGGTATGGACGCCGATGAAGGAGATGATGAAGAACCAGCGCCTACTAGGCCCTGGAAAGCCACCTCGTCGTATGACATATACATGGTGGACACCCCAAAAGAGGGAGATGGCGATGGAACAACGGAGGATGACCCCTCCAAGAAACAGCCTAAGCGCCGGCGTCAGTGGCGCCGCTCAAAATCCCGCCAAAACAAACACGGTGATTCCAGCACGGGAGATAATAATACTCCGGAAAGCGCGAAAGAAAACCCCCTCCAGCAAGATTTAGCACAGGAGGATGGAGAAACCAGCCCTCATGAGAGAGCGGCAGACAGAGAGGTCGAGGACGATAATTATATGCCTCCCTCCGAAGACGAGGCAAGCCTCGACGACGACGAATTCGTCGTGCCAGAGGATCCCGTCGAGCAAGAGCGTTTTCAACGCAGGCTTATGGCCACGGCAAGAAGCCTCAAGAAAAAACAGCAACAGCTTAGAGCTGATCAAGATTTTCTAGTCGACAGATGGACTGAAGTCCTTGCGGCCGAAGAGCATAAACTCGAACGCCCCTCCAAGAGCTACCCAAAGCGCAGGTTGCTACCCCGATTAGAGGAGGAAGCACTTGATGCGGCCGACCGGCCACCTCGTGGCCGCGACAGAGAGGCCTCTCAGCCCTCCACTCAAGCCGCACCCCGTACCAAGGCACGGGAATATGCGCCAGACTTACGAGACATGTTGGAGGACAAGGCAAGGCAAACAAGATCGATCTACGGATCGCGTGGGCGCCCCACGGCTCGAGACGGTAACCGTCATGCCGGCCACAAATTCGGCAGGGATGAACACAGTAGACAAGGCTCATTGGAGCTATGTCATGATATAGCCCAGTACAGAGGCGCCGCACACCCACTCTGCTTTACAGACGAAATAATGGATCATCAAATCCCCGAGGGTTTCAAACCCGTAAACATCGAATCATATGATGGCACAACAGATCCTGCGGTATGGATCGAGGATTATCTCCTTCATATCCACATGGCCCGCGGCGATGATTTCCACGCCATCAAATACCTCCCACTCAAGCTTAAAGGACCAGCTCGGCATTGGCTTAACAGCTTGCCAACAGGATCAATCAGTTGTTGGGAGGACCTGGAAGCCGCATTCCTCGACAATTTCCAGGGCACTTATGTGCGACCCCCAGACGCCGATGACCTAAGTCACGTAATTCAGCAGCCAGAGGAATCGGCCAGGCAATTCTGGACACGGTTCCTAACAAAGAAAAATCAAATAGTCAACTGTCCGGATGCTGAGGCCCTAGCAGCCTTCAAGCACAATATCCGTGACGAGTGGCTGGCCCAGCACCTTGGATAGGAAAAGCCGAAATCTATGGCAACACTCATGACACTCATGACCTGCTTTTGCACGGGAGAAGACAGCTGGCTTGCTCGTAGCAACAATATGACCAAGAACCCTGGTAATTCGGACACCAGGGACAGTAGTGGCAGGTCGCGTCGCAACAAGCAGAAGCGCCGCATTAACGGCGACAATGCCGAGGATACGGCAGTTAATGCCGGATTCAGAGGCTCTAAATCCGGTCAGCGGAAAAAGCCATTCAAAAGGAATCCTAGGGGCCCGTCCAGTTTGGACCGAATACTCGACCGCTTGTGCCAGATACATGGCACCCCCGAAAAGCCGGCCAATCACACCAACAGGGATGGTTGGGTGTTCAAGCAGGCAGGCAAGTTAAACGCCGAAAATGAAGACAAGGGGCTGCATAGCGATGACGACGAGGAGCCCCGGCCGTCGAATAATAGTGGACAGAAGGGTTTTCCCCCACATGTGCGGACGGTGAACATGATATACGCAACCCACGTCCCCAAAAGGGAGCGGAAGCGCGCGTTAAGGGACGTATACGCAGTAGAGCCAGTCGCCCCAAAGGTCAACCCATGGTCCTCCTGCCCGATCACCTTTGATTGAAGGGACCATCCCACTAGCATCTGTCATGGCGGATTCGCCGCATTGGTTCTAGACCCAATTATTGACAGATTTCATCTCACTAGAGTCCTTATGGACGGCGGCAGCAGCCTGAACCTGCTTTACCAGGATACAGTGCGGAAAATGGGCATAGATCCCTCGAGGATTAAGCCCACCTAAACGACCTTTAAAGGCGTAATACCAGATGTAGAGGCCAACTGTACAGGCTCAGTCACACTTGAAGTGGTCTTTGGATCTCCGGATAATTTCCGAAGTGAGGAGTTAATCTTCGACATAGTCCCGTTTCGCAGTGGTTATCACGCACTGCTCGGGCGAACCGCATTCCCTAAGTTCAATGCGGTACCGCACTACGCATACCTTAAGCTCAAGATGCCAGGCCCTCGAGGAGTAATTACGGTCAATGGAAACACCGAACGCTCCCTCCAAATGGAGGAGCACACGGTGGCCCTTGCAGCGGAAGTACAAAGCAGCCTCTCCAGGCAGTTCTCTAGTCCGGCCACTAAAGGACCGGACACTGTCAAGCGTGCCCGGAGTCACCTACAACAAGACCGCCTGGCATGATCCGAGCAGGCGTAGCAATGCGGCCCCAACCCCAACCCTCGCAAAAAGGCAACGCCAGTATTTCGCGTACATAACTATGCTCTAGAGATACCATGGGCACAGGGGGAGGGGCACCATCACGGCACGCCCAAAACACGGCTTAAACCATACCAGGGGCTGCTGATTTTTTAATTTTCTCTTACTTTCAGGACTCCATCCTTAGGAAGGCCTATTCGGTAGTTCAATTGCCGCACAAACGATGCAAGAACCAAGGAAGCAGACAAGCCACGCCGCATTATGGAACTCCCAGGTGGTCTCTATCACGAGCAGTATACCCGTTCCACATACTATTCCGCAGCTTGCCCCTGGAACGGACATGCTAACTAGTCCAACCTTCCACTTATCGCATTACTTGTATTGTTCTGCCTTGATCGCACCCCTTTTTAATAAACAATGCATAGCTTTCGTCTATTTTTGCATTACCTTTTCTCTTTATATATGTTCCTTAACGACATGTTGCACCCGTACATGTTGGTACGGCCAAAATACGCCAGGGGCTTTAGTACTCCTCAATATGGTGTGAGAAGTCCGAACACTTTAACAAGTGCGGCACCCCGAACTTATAGCATTATATGCATCGGCTCCGAATCATGTCTTGGGTCAATAGTTGGGTTTGCCCGACTCCTATGTTTTGGTGCCTTATGTTCCAGTATATTGGCTAAGGTAGCACTAGGAGAACCACTGCGATTTTGCCCCAGTTGAGCTGGGTCGAGCACCTCAGTGGGGAAAGCTAAAACTGACTATCATGATGAAGCAAGAGCTGGTCGCTGTTCGAGAGGTTTTTTCGAGTCCCTAAAGACTTATGCCGCTTAGGGCAAGGAGCCGGCTCTGTCCGGCCAAGGCGTGGATAGCGCCCCGAACTCGGTCTTCCAAATACCAGGGGCTTCGCCAAAATTTAAAATTATAGAATTCTATGGCTAAGTGAGAGTGTTCATGCATTATAGTCCGATTGCCTTGTTCGTTGGGCTGAGCGCCTCCATCGAAGGACCCAAACATGGGAAAAAGAGCGCTCAGGTTTATCCCCGAACACCCCAGCACTAGCGGCACGGGGGCAGAAGCCGACGACTCGCCATCTCTCAGAATTGATAAACAGCCACACAGAAGGTAATATTTTAAATTCCAACAGCATTGCTTAGCGCATATAAACAAGTTTTCAGTGCACAGGACAAAACGAGCAAGTTTCACTCAAAAATTACATCCCTAGAACATTCATCCGCCACAAGGCAGGCACCCTTCAGAACATCCTTATAGTAATTCTCGGGCTTGCGATGCTCTTTCCCTGGCGGTGGCCCGTCCTTCACAAGCTTCTCAACATCCAGCTTGCCCCAGTGCACCTTAGCACGGGCAAGGGCCCTACGGGCACCTTCAATGCAGACAGAGCGCTTGATGACTTCGAGCCTTCAACAGCCGCCGCAGCAGCCCGAAATAGCTCCCACACAGAGCCCCTCCAGGCAACAACCGAACAATGAGGCCCTTCATGGCCTGTTCGGCCGCCTTGTGGAGCTCGACCAGTTGCTTCAACTGGTCGCTCAGGGGCACGGGGTGTCCGGCCTCAGCGTACTGAGACCAGAACACCTTCTCCGTCGAGCTGCCCTCCTCGGCTCGATAGAATGTGGAGGCATCAGACACACTCCAGGGAAGATCTGCGAACGCTCCTGGAGAGCTCCGGATTCGGGTAAGTAACAAGTAACTCACATTTATGTGTTTGCTTTGCATAAAGAATGCCTTACCCGCCGCTATCTTCTTCACCTCATCCAACTCCTGGAGGGTCTTCTAGGATTCGGCCTTGGCAGACTTGGCATTTTCAATAGCCACCGCGAGCTCGGACGCTCGTGTCTTTGAGTCAAGCTCCAAACTCTCATGTTTTTCCATGAGAGCCTGGAGCTCTTGCCGTACCTTGCCAACCTCGGCCTCATACTTCTCCCGCTCGGTGCGCTCCGAGGCCGCCCTCTTCTCGGCCTCGACCAGCGCTTGCTTAAGGGTCGCCACTTCAGATGTGGCCCCTACAATAGCCACGATAATCATGTCATTCTTTGCAATTGCACCTTTTTATATATATTTAAAAACAAGGTATTTCTTACCTTCATTGTCCTCGAGCTACTTCTTGGCACGCCCGAGCTCTTGCTCGGACCGCTCGAGGTTCTGCTTTAGCGTGTCCACTTCCGCAGTCAGTGTGGCAGACGCAAGCAGAGAAGCCTGCACATGCATATTGACTCATTTTTGTTAGACTCCTGCGAATTTTATTTGATCCTCTATTCGGCTTTTCCTCCCGAACGCCAAACAGAGCATCAGGGGCTACTGTCTATGCGGTAATATTATTTACACATTCTTTACTTACCTCAAAGCCTGTTAAAAGGCTAGTACAAGCTTCAGTCAGTCCGCTCTTGGCGGACTGAACCTTCTGGACCACCGCACTCATAATAGTGTGGTGCTCCTCGTCGATGGAGGCGCCTTGGAGCGCCTCCAACATATTGTCCGACGCCTCCGGTTGGACGGGGGCCGCCGGCACGGTGGACTTGCTCCTCTTGGAAGGAGGTCCCCCGCTGGACTCTGGAACATCTGAAGGTTCCGGAGTGGTGTCCGGCCTAGAGCCGGACTTGGAGCCTTGGGGGGTTTCATCCCGTTTACTCCTGGAGTCCGGGAGGTCGCCTTGCGGCGCCTCCAGGACCACCTCCTCCTGGCTTGGAACCTGTTGGTACAACACTTCGGTGTCGTCCGTAGGGCGGGGGGAGGAAGCCGCCAGAAGCGAGTTCACATCCGACGAGTCCAGTGAGCCGCTCGACGACGCGTCGAGCCGGTCTTTGGGTGGGCTGCATAAAACATATTCGACGTAAGGGAAAGCTGTGCAATAAACAAATACTATGAATTACTCTGGTATCCGGATACTTACGATTTTGCTAGGGGCTTGGCCCTGGGCTGCCACTCCTCTCCCCCGTCGTCAGCGTCGGTGGAGCAGTCCGGAGGAAGGGTTTTCCCCTTCTTGGACCCTCCGGCCTCCCCAGAGAGGGCGGCCTTCCTTTTCTTCTCTCCCCCGCTGGAGGGGGAGAGGTCTCTTCTTCTTCCTCCTCGTCTTCACGAGAGGAATGCGCCTCGGAACCGTCGGATGATGGATCCGACACCTCCTGGCGCCGGGCACTCTTTCGAGTCCCCGCGGCCTTTTTTGCAGCCTTCTTCTCCGGCACCACATAGGGTGCCGGAACCAGGAGCTTCGCCAAGCGAGCGTCCGCAGGGCCTTCTGGCAAAGGAGCCGGATAATCGATCTGTCCGGATGTCACCTTCCAATCCTGTCAAAGGTAAGGGAGTTTAGATCCCGCATGGAGTCAAACTATGAAAAACTGATACCCTGTAAAAGGAAAAAACAGCTTACCGCGTGAGCGTGATGCTGCGCACTGAATCCGCGATCCTTGGTAGCGGATGCGGGAGCCTCGGTGCCCTTGAAAAGCACCTTCCAGGCATCTTCGTACATAGTGTCGAAGAGCCTACTCAGAGTTTGGTGCCGTGCCGGGTCGAACTCCCACAGGATGAAAGCTCGTTGTTGACACGGGAGGATCAAGCAGATGAGCATAACCTGGACTACGTTGACAAGTTTGAGCTTCTTGTCCACTAGGGTTTGGACGCATGTTTGGAGTCCGGTCAGCTCTCCCTTCTTACCCCATGACAGGCCCGTCTCCTTCCAGGAGGTGAGCCGCGTAGGGGGTCTGGATCGAAACTCAGGGGGTGCGACCCATTCGGCGTCGTGTGGCTCGGTGATGTAAAACCATCCCGATTGCCACCCCTTCAGGTCTCCACAAAGGAGCCCTCGAGCCATAGGACATTGGCCATCTTGCCCACCATGGCGCCTCCGCACTCCGCCTGGTTGCCGCGCACCACCTTCGGCTTGACGTTGAAAGTCTTGAGCCATAGGCCGAAATGGGGGCGGATGCGGAGGAAGGCCTCGCACACGACGATAAACGCCGAGATGTTGAGGACGAAGTTCGGGGCCAGATCGTGGAAATCCAGGCCGTAGTAGAACATGAGCCCCCGGACAAATGGGTGGAGAGGGAAGCCCAGTCCGCGGAGGAAATGGGGGAGGAACACCACCCTCTCATGGGGCCTTGGGGTGGGGATGAGCTGCCCCTTTTCGGGAAGCCGGTACGCGATGTCGTTAGACAGGTATCCGGCCCTCCTCAGCTTTTTGATGTGTCCCTCCATGATGGAGGAGACCATCCACTTGCCTCCCGCTCCGGACATGGCTGGAGAAGGTTGAGGTGGGGAGTGCGGACTTGGGCGCTGGAGCTCGAGTGCGCAAGAATGGATAGGCAAAGGAGGAAGAAGGCGTAGGTGAAAAGGTGGATCCTTATCCCCTTATATGGGTGGATGCAACTACATGTCCCCACCAGCCTGGTAAAACTCGATTATCTCCAAGCGCCGTAATCAATGGCGCGGTTGGGTTACCCACGCCCGTATTGATGAGAATCTCGGGATAAGGGGACACAATCTCTGCTTTAACAAAACGTGCCAAGGAAACCGCCTCGCATGACGCGCTGAGGTGGAATAATGAAACTTCTCGGATAAAGGCTTGGCCGTAGTGTGACACGCTATGGAATACGTCAGCAGATTAGATTGGTGTAAATATTATTCTCTCTATGGCAATATGTGGAAACTTATTTTGCAGAGCCGGACACTATCTTTGTGTTCAAAATCTTCTATGAAGTACTTGGAGGAGGAACCCGCCTTGCAATGCCGAAGACAATCTGCGCGCCGGACTCGTCGTCACTGAAGCCTGGTTCAGGGGCTACTAAGGGAGTCCTGGATTAGGGGGTGTTTGGATAGCCGGACTATACCTTCAGTCGGACTCCTGGACTATGAAGATACAAGATTGGAGACTCCGTCCCGTGTCCGGAAGGGACTTTCCTTGGCATGGAAGGCAAGCTTGGCGATATGGATATGAAGATCTCCTACCATTGTAACCGACTTTGTGTAACCCTAACCCTCTCCGGTGTCTATATAAACTGGAGGGTTTTAGTCCGTAGGACAATGTACACATCAACAATCATACCATAGGCTAGCTTCTAGGGTTTAGCCTCCTCGATCTCGTGGTAGATCTGCTCTTGTACTACCCATATCATCAATATTAATCAAGCATGACATAGGGTTTTACCTTCATCGAGAGGGCCCGAACCTGGGTAAAACTTCATGTCCCTTGCCTCCTATTACCATCCGGCCTAGACGCACAGTTCGGGACCCCCTACCCGAGATCCGCCGGTTTTGACACCAACAGGCGGTGTTGCTGGACTTGTTTTACCATTGTCGAGGATGTGTTGTAACCTCGATTCCGAGCCTGATCGGGTCTTCCCGCTAGAAGGAATATCCTTCGTTGACCGTGAGAGCTTGTGATGGACTAAGTTGGGACACCCCTTCAGGGATTTGAACTTTCGAAAGCCGTGCCCGCAGTTATGGGCAGATGGGAATTTGTTAATGTCCGGTTGTAGAAAACCTGAAGTTGACCTTAATTAAAATACATCAACCGCGTGTGTAACCGTGATGGTCTCTTCTCGGCGGAGTCCGGGAAGTGAACACGGTGTTGGAGTTATGTTTGACGTAGGTTGTTCTAGGATCACTTCTTGATCATAGTTTCTCGACCGTGCTTTGCCTTCTCTTCTCGCTCTCATTTGCGTATGTTAGCCACCATATATGCTAGTTGCTTGCTGCAGCTCCACATCATACCTTTTTACCTTACCCGTAAGCTTAAATAGTCTTGATCACGAGGGTGTGAGATTGCTGAGTCCCCGTGACTCACGGATACTTCCAAAACCAGCTTGCAGGTGCCTATGTTACTGAGCAGGTGACGCAACCAAGCTCAAGGAGGAGCTCGATGAAGATCTTGTTCTTTATGTTGTTCCGTTTTTCTAGTTGATCAGTAGTGGAGCCCAGTTGGACGATCGGGGATTTGTGTAGCTTTTGGGGTAGTCTTCTTTTATTTTGGTTCCATAGTCGGACCTTGATTGTATCTGGTTGATGTAATGCTTTATTCATGTATGGTGTGAAGTGGTGATTGTAAGCCAACTATGTATCTTTTCCCTTATGTATTACAAGGGTTGTGTGAAGATTACCTCACTTGCGACATTGCTTTCAATGCGGTTATGCCTCTAAGTCGTGCTTCGACACGTGGGAGATATAGCCGCATCGAGGGCGTTACACAACCCCTATGCATAGGTTCATGGGCAGAACCCGCAAGTTGATCACCAAAACATACATCAAGTGAATCACATGAATATCCCATTGTCACCACAGATAAGCACAGCAAGACATACATCAAGTGTTCTCAAATCCTTAAAGACTCAATCCGATAAGATAACTTCAAAGGGAAAACTCAATCCATTACAAGAGAGTAGAGGGGGAGAAACATCATAAGATCCAACTATAATATCAAAGCTCGAGATACATCAAGATAGTACCACCTCAAGAACACGAGAGAGAGAGAGAGAGATCAACCACATAGCTACTAGTACATACCCTCAGCCCCGAGGGTGGACTACTCCCTCTCCATCATGGAGAGCGCTGGGATGATGAAGATGGCCACCTGAGAGGGATTCCCCCCTCCGGGAGGGTACCAGAACGGGTCTAGATTGGTTTTCAGTGGCTACGGGGGCTTCTGGCGGAACTCCCGATCTATTGTGCTCCCTGATGGTTTTAGGGTATAATGATATATATAGGAGGAATAAATATGTCAGGGGAGCCACAAGGGGCCCACGAGGATGGAGGGCGCACCCAGGGGGGTGGGCGCGCCCCCTGCCTCATGCCTTCCTCATTGCTTCACTTACGTACACCCCAAGTCTTCTGGATTGCTTCGGTTCCAAAAATAACTCTCCCAAAGGTTTCATTCCGTTTGGACTCCGTTTGATATTCCTTTTCTGCGAAACACTGAAACAAGCGAAAAACAGAAATTGGCACTGGGCTCTGGGTTAATAGGTTAGTCCCAAAAATAATATAAAAGTGTTTAGTAAAGCCCATAAACATCCAAAACAGATAATATAATAGCATGAATACTTCATAAATTAAAGATAAGTTGGAGACGTATCACATTGCAATACCGTTTACGCTCACTTTTATCATTAGTTACCTTGCTTTTTTATATTTTTAGATTACAAAAACCATTATCTACTATCCATATTGCACTTGTATCACCATCTCTTCGCCGAACTAGTGTACCTATACAATTTACCATTGTATTGGGTGTGTTGGGGACACAAGAGACTCTTTGTTATTTGGTTGCAGGGTTGCTTGAGAGAGACCATCTTTATCCTATGCCTCCCATGGATTGATAAACCTCAGGTCATCCACTTGAGGGAAATTTGCTACTGTCCTACAAACCTCTGCACTTGGAGGCCCAACAATGTCTACAAGAAGAAGGTTGTGTAGTAGACATCAAGCTCTTTTCTAGCGCCGTTGCCGGGGAGGTTAGCGCTTGAAGGTATATCTTTAGATCTTGCAATCGAATCTTTTTGTTTCTTGTTTTATCACTAGTTTAGTTTATAAAAGAAAACTACAAAAAAATTAGAATTGAGGGTACCTCATATGCTTCATCTTTTTAATATCTTTCATGAAAATAAGGATTCCGATAATTGTGCCAAAGTGTTAGAAGAAGAATGCATTAGAATGTTTGGCACTAAATCTTTGAATGATGAGCATGATTGCAATGTTATTAGTATGAACTCTTTGAATATACATAGTACTAATGATAATTGCACTAGTCATGAGGAAAATGTCTCTTATAAGCATGTCCTGAACACATGTTATTCATTCCTTCCCTACTTTGTGTTGATGTCATGTCTGCACTAAAAGACCCCCGACGATAAATAGTAGCCCACTTCTGACGCAACTTTTATAGATTTTTTACCCAAGAATTTTCCTCAGTTTGGTACTTAACCAATAGCTCGTGCCATCTATTCTCAAAATGTGTCACCGATCTATCTTCATCACACATCTTTTTAATTCCGTAAGAAACTTAGGATGGTCGTTCATTACTTGGCTTAGGTGTTTAGTGGCATTTTGATACAAATGCCACAAACAAAGACGATCCCTTGTTTCCGGGAAAACCCTTCCAATAGCATTTATAATGGCAGCACATTGATCGGTGAATATTGTATTAGGTTGCTTACCAGACATAGCTTGTAGGAAGGTTCTAAAAATCCACTCAAAGGTATCCATGGCTTCTTATACAACAGTGCTGCACCAAAAAGAATAGTTTGCTTGTGATGATTAACACCAATAAATGGAGCGAATGGCATTTGAAACTCATTTGTTGAAAATGTGGTGTCAAAGGAAAGAGCATCTCCAAAAACAGAACAATCCATGATAGCTTGTCCATCAATCCAAAAGATATTCATTATTGTACCATCATCATCATCTAATTGCATAGCCTAGAAAAACGAAGGGTCCTCAACTTGCTTGTTCTTTAGATACTCAATTAATGTTTGTGCATCCGTGGTTATATACTTCGAGCGCTCACTTCCTAATAATTGTTACAATCCGTTTGCAAGAAGGGCACTACATCTTTACCATACCAAAGCTCACATAAATCATACTATATTTTAGCTTGTTTAATTTTTGATGTCCTCTTTTGCTTTATCATGTGGTGATCGGCATCTAATGTTGACGCTGCAACCTAAGCATGCGCCTCTTATCTGGACTTACAAGCTGATGCAAGCATTACTTTCCGAATACTCCAAATACCCTACCTAGTTGTCGTGGAATTGTCACGGCAGATGTCCTCATGGAAGGACTTAGTCGTGGAGCCATCACTACGGATTAGCTTGAAGGGGTTAAACCGGACAAAGGGACACGAGAGTTTACACTAGTTTGGCCCCTTCGATGAAGGTAAAGGCCTACGTCTAGTTGTGATTGGTATTGCTGGGGTTTCAAAGACCAGGGAGCGAATCCGCTTTGTCTGGCTTCGAGTTATTGTTTCCTATCCCTGAACCGCCGCTAGGTCACCCCTTTATATATTCAGGAGGATCCCGGCCGGTCTACGGAGTCCCGAGGCTGGCTCATACAAGTGTTCACCTCGGTCTCTTCTTTCTTTATCTTACAATGCAAGTTTATACAATCATGGCGGTTTACCATCATGGGCCCTAAACCGCCTGCGGGCTCTGGGCCTCTAAGCTTCATACGTAAAGCACCATCTTCTGGGTTTCCTTGGGCTTCAGTATAACTGAAGGTGAACCGGCCCCTCCTGGGCGGTTTACCCTCAGTGGTTATATCTTCAACATTAGGCCCTAGATTGATTTGAACCTGTTCATGTTAGTCTTCAATCCAACTTCTGGCAATTCTTGTAAACCGCCATATTGTCTTCTCCATGTGAACTTTGATGAATCGCCATGACGTCATCTTCTGTTACTGTAGTAAATCATTGTGACGTCATTCCTGTATAAATTTTTTATAAAGATTCCCTTCTCTTTAATTAATTCCCGAAGATTGAGGCGACAGCTGCATCCTCTTTTGCCACCTCCGATTCCTTGATTTTCGCGCCTGCCGTTTTATCCCACTTCCTTATAAATAAAACCGGGGCACCTTCCATTTTCTCTCTTTCCAAACCGCATCGTCTTCCTCCTCGCGACCCAAAGACCTCAAGTATCGCCGCCGCCACCGCCGTTGATCTTCCAGTCCGCACCGACTCAGGCCGCTGCATCGACCTGACTCTGACCAGAAATCGACGGCGAACCTCCGAAGCTCATCCACATCCGTGAGTTCTTCTCCTTCCCCTTCTCAGATCTGCATTGGAACTTTGTTTGAGTTCGTCAGCGGTCATCACCGCCCGATGCAAAACCGTTGTTAGTTTTCACCTCCAATGCCCTGTTTAGATTGTAAAAACAACATAGAACTGCTGCGGCAACTGTTTGTGCTTATCTTGCATAAAAATAGATCTTATTTCCATTTTTTGGAAGCCCTCTTCGAATGTATGAACTTCTCTGCACTGTTTTAGGTCTAGAAATTTTTCCTTCCAGAGCGATCGTTTGATCCAAAATAATAATTGCAACTTGTGAAACCTGTTTGTTCCACACTTAACAAATTTCCAGGTTGGGGTTCTGCCTCAAAAAGGCGGTTTATCCTTTAGAGTTGATAATCCGTTGTATGTCATTAGCCCTCTCTTAAACCGCCATCTAGACTTTGAACAGCCATGCCTGGTTCACTTCCTACGCATACCTTGAATTGCCGGTTTAACATTTTAACAAACACATACGAACCGCCAATCGTAAACCGTCCATTTTCCTTTTACAGACTTTGTAAGATGACGAAGCAATTTGCTGCTTGCAATTGGGTTCCGTTTTGGATCACAGAAACGCAAATCAATGAATATGTCACCACCGGCGCTTTAGCCTCAAAAAATGTCCTCCGTTGGCGAGTTCCTGGCCCTGAATGCCCCCCTGAACCTGAAGATGGAGAAGTGATTGTATTCTTGCAACAATTAGCTCGAGGTTTCAGTCCTCCCAGATTAAAAAATTTCCGGGATGTTCTTGCCAGGCTCCAACTTCATCCTCAAGATATTGGACCAAATTCTGTGTCCAACATATGCAATTTCCAAGTATTCTGCGAGGTTTATCTGCAAGAAGAACCCACTGTCGATCTCTTTCTAGATCTCTTTCACTTAAACCGCCGGACGGAATTTTCTGATGGACCTAATACTGAACTTGGCGGTGTGTCGATTCAAAAAAGGAAAGAGGTTGATTTTCCTCACGCCAAACTTCACAGCTATCGAAAAGACTGGAACCACACTTGGTTCTACTGTCAAAATACTGCCCCTGCTGAAGAGAATCCTCTACCGGGCTACCGTCCGCACCGACTCAGCAATAATCACCCCTTACCTCAGAGATTGCCTGCCAAAGACCGGCAAGCTTATGCATCTCAACTCGCCAAACTCCGGGCTCTCCTTGCCAATGGTTTAACTGGTGTTGATCTCGTCCATTGCTGGATTTCATGGTGCATTCTCCCTTTAAGCCGCCGGCCCGGATTGATGTTTGAATACACCGGTAACACCAATGATCCTCAACGGTTTAACTCAATAGAACTGATGGACGATGAAGTCAGTGAAAGTGTAAAGAAAATACTCGACGAACCGCTCGCCGTATGTACTCAAATTGGTCTTCGTCCTTTTTACGCCTCCAACAAACCACCAGGGGTAAATATTTTAACCTTGTACTTTTCCTTATTCTTCTCCGCTTTGACACTGCTATAATAATACTTTTGTGCAATCCCATAGGCCAGTAGCTCTTTTTGGAAAAAGAAAACTCAAGACAAAGTAGCTAAGGCTCCTCGTGGTAAGACCAAGGTCATCAAGAAAGCTGCCAAAAAGGAAACCGCTGAGTCTTCAGAGCCACCAGAAGATGTTGATGACTCGGCTGAAGAGGTAAAGTTTTACTCCCTTGGCTTCTATCCATATATTTTACTGATAATGATTACTCCCAGGATGATGCGGAGGCCAGCCATGCAGATCATATTGAGGTAATTTGTCTTTCTTCTGACTCAGAACTTGTGCCGGTTCAACGATTTCGCCGTGCAGTTCGGAAAGTGAAATGCTCTCACCCTGTTGCTCATTTGGATCAAAAACTTTCTTTGAAGACACAGCAAACCGAAGGGCGTCGCACAACCCGGCACAGTGGTCAATAGGTCACTTCTTCCGGTTTACCTCACACCCCAAACCGGAAACGTCGTCCAGAGGTTGCTTGTTCTCCTGAAAACGTTATCTTTTGAAAGGTTTCTTCCGATGCCCTCTCAATTCATCTCATTCAAATTATCAGGCATCTTCTAATTCGTCTGGCAGTTCATCAACCACTCAGCTGCCTCCATTGAAAACCGTCCCTGGGTAAGTGTGTAGCCTTCCCTTCTCTTTCATAACTCAGTTGACCATGCTAATCTTTGTTTTAATATTAGTGCTCAAGCTCGTTTGAGTAAGAAGGCCAAGACCAGCGCCCCTACCGGTGAAGTTGAACCGGAGAAAACTCCTGAGGATCTTGATAAAAATCTTGATAATCTCATGGATGATTTTGCCCTGCCAGAGCCAACTATCAATGCTAATCCGCCAGAAGCTGATCCGGCCATACATGAGGATACCTCAAGTCCACATGTTATGCCTGCAAGTCCGGCTGCTGATCCGCTGAAGTCAAGTGCTAATCCGCCAAGCCCAGCCAAAGACGATGACATTATTGTTACTGGCACTGCTTATACCGTCCGGGTGATCCAGTTGTCTTGGCAAAACATACCGCCAAGGATGAGTTTATTTCAATGGGCAAGAGGAAGATGGAAACTGATATGTCAAAATATGCTAATCTTTCTGCCCAGGATCTTCATTCCGGTTTCTTGAACCGGCTTTATACAAGTCGAGATACTGAGGCTGACTTGGTAAATCTGATGAAGGAACGTTATGAGGTAAACATTTTCCTCCTTATCTTTGTATTTTCACTGCCTTGTATCCTGTAGCCCCCAAGGGTCGGTTTAAATTTGTAAAAACAAACCGGGACTTTGAATTTCCAAACTGCACATTGTTGACTTTTAAGTTTTTTGAACAAACACACATTAGCCCCCAAGTGCCAGGATTGAAACTTGTATGAATCCTTGGGACTTTGAATAAGCAGTAAGAACGAATTAATCCGCATTAGCCCCCAAGTGCCAGGATTGAAACTTGTATGAATCCTGGGACTTTGAATAAGCAGTAAGAAAGAATTAATCCACATTAGCCCCCAAGTGCCAAGTGTAGAACCAGTTGTATGCTTGGGACTTTTGATAAAATATTGAAATGCTCCTCTTGATTTTGGCAGGCTGACATAAACCATCAACAGACGCAGATTGCTGATCTTCAAGAAATTATCAAATCTCAGCAAGAAGAATCTTCCAAAGCTAAAGATGAACTTCGAGCCGCTTTAACTTCCATAGAACGACTGAAAGAAGAATTCAAGACGGAACGTGCCAACTAGGACACTGAAAAGGGGACATTTTTGATACGGGCTGAAGACGTCGAATCTGCACTTAAACCGGTAGCAGAAGAACTTTCTGGGTTAAAGTGCCAAGTAAACGCCATGACCTCCGCAGTATTTGGTAAGTACTCCTTAGCAAATTATTTGAAATACCCATCTCGTAAGGTGCCGGTTGAAATATGAAATTCTTAAACCGTTGCAGGGAGCCGCATTACTCATCTGGGCTCAGATGTACGGATGAAGCTGAAAGCAGCGTATACTCTTCTGGAACAACTTTACACCGGTGCTCAACGGGTTATCTATGCAGCCTCCTATGACAATCCGGCCCCAACACTGATCAAGGATACTCTGACAAGGCTATCCATGGTACCAGCACAGCTAGAAGAGGTGAAGCGATCTGCTGCCAGGGCTGGTGCTTTGTTGGCACTTACCCGAGCCAAAGCATGGATAGCTGACTTGGATCCGGTTGACCTTGCCAAAGGCTTTCCAAGCACACAAGAAAACGGGGCAGATTTTGATGATGCAGCCCTTAAAAGAGTGACAAGGGAGATGCGTCCTCTGGCGAGTCAGCTGGCAGAGGATGCTAACTTGACGGTTCACTGGTCTTATTATGATGCCAACAACAAACGGGTTAACCCTGTCATTCCGGAGGCGCAAAATCTTATTCCAGGAATCCGTAAGCACACTTATGCCCCTGACATTGATCCGTTAGAACTTATCAGTGAAGAAGCTACCTTTCAGGCCTTAACCCGGATTGACTGGACCACCACAAACTTCCAGCAGCTACGTGGGGAAGAGGAAGCTGAACCGACGCTAGATGACCCACCAACTTTGCAGCAACACGGTAATGAGGCTTGATCCGGCAATTAGAGTGATGCTCCAGAAACCTTGTTCTGCTGAAAACACCATATTTTGGGCCTTCAAGCGCCTTTGTAATAAGCTAGTGGAAATACTTTGATCCGTTGCCCTCGTGCAGCGGGATACACTTTGCGTTGATTTGTCATGAGAATTTCAGTACTGGCTTATGTATTTTTACAATATTATGCAATCCCATGTGTCTGCATGCGGAAAACCTGTCCAGGCGGTTTACCACCGGACGGGTCAAAATATCCCACTTGGTAAGCAACTATGGTTGCAGCAATAATAAATCATACCTGTGATATAAAACATTGCTGTCGGTTTACCAATTGTGATTTGAAGAAGGGTGAAAACCCAAACTCCACCGTACCATGTTGGTATATATATGATATAGAACCGGGTTGTGATGAACGCCGGCCGATTGCTGGAGACAAAGCGTCAAAGCCAGACCGGTTTTGAAGGATGCCGGATTACCTTTAATTGTATACTTGAACAGAAGATCCGTAAGCCGTGCCGGGTTTAAAAAACTCCGGTTTAACGTAGACCTCATGAAAAATAAAAACTTGGCAGAAAAAAGCAAACAAAAAACTGTAGTCGAGGCTTTTCGAGGGCTGCCAGGCCCAAATCGAGGCTTTTCATGGGCTGCCAGGCCACTGAGTTAAACCATTTTGGCAAAGCCTTTTAAGATGGCCCTCCAACTAACCAATCATCGTTTTAACTTTGACAAGTTCAGGGTCTCAATGAGAGTAACTGTCAAACGTTCGAAGGGTCGTGCCAGGATTACCTGGATAGGAGTGGCTTACTTGATGAAGGCAGGTTAACCCGGGGTTTTAGGTGAATACACCAGGCTTCCAAGCCGTGGGTCGATACCCAGCCACAAGGGTCCTTTCAAACTCTTTGGTATTTGACGCAAAGAGCCCCCAAGTAACTTTGTGAGCTGTGCTCAATGGGTGCCTATGTTTGAGTTGTGCGTAGCAACAAGACTCTCTTTGGCCCCTTGGGTGTGAAGCTCCCAAGCTTTGTTGTGGCGTGATAGCCGCATCAAGAGGGTAGTAATGCTATGTTCTCTTTGGTGAATACACCTATGTTTGAACAGGAAGCCCCCAAGTTAAAAGATATTTGAAGGAAGAAAACGGCGGAGGCCCTGCTTGATAGCAAGGATTCCGGTTTATTATATTAATCATAATATATACATTGTTGAAATATGTACATACGAAAAGCCTATGACTTTAAGTGTAATAAGGCCGTAGGAGAGCTATGTTCCATGGCCGCCGGGTCTCCTCCTCAGAGCTACGTGAGTCTTCTCGAACGTCAATGAGGTAGTATGATCCGTTGTGTAGATTTTTGCTAACCACAAAAGGCCCTTCCCAAAGTGGGGATAACTTGTGCATATCAGTCTGGTCTTGAATGAGCCAAAGTACCAAATCACCTTCTTGAAAGGTTCTTGTCTTAACCCGGTGGCTGTGATAACATCGTAGGTCTTGTTGATAAATCGCCGACCGAGCCAAAGCCATGTCTCACTTCTCATCTAACAGGTCTAGCGCCTCTTGGCGTGCTTGCTCGTTCTCCGCTTCAACATAATTAGCGACTCGGGGCGAGTTGTGACGAATATCACTTGGAAGGACAGCCTCAGCCCCATAGACCAGAAAAAGGGCGTATATCCCGTAGATCGGTTTGGGGCGGTATTTATGCTCCATAACACAGATGGTAATTCCTCCACCCAACAACCCGGCGTCCGCTTCAAAGGGACTATGAGCCGAGGCTTGATGCCCTTCAGGATTTCTTGATTCGCCCTCTCAGCTTGACCATTAGACTGGGGGTGAGCCACGGACGCTACATCAAGCCGGATGTGCTCTCGTTGGCAGAACTCCTCCATCTCACCTTTAGAAAGGTTCGTACCATTATCTGTGATGATGCTATGTGGAAAGCCGAAACGGAAAATAATCTTTTTGAGAAATTGAACCGCCGTGGCTGCATCACATTTATTGACGGGCTCCGCTTCAACCCATTTGGTGAACTTGTCAACCGCCACCAACAGGTGGGTCTTCTTGTCCTTAGAACGCTTAAAGGGTCCAACCATATCAAGTCCCCAAGTAGCAAACGGCCAAGTGATGGGAATCATGCGTAACTCCTGAGCAGGAACATGAGCACGATGTGAAAATTTCTGACAAGCGTCACACCACTTTACCAAGTCTTCCGCATCAGAATGAGCTGTCAACCAGTAGAACCCGTGTCTGAAAGCCTTAGCAACCAGGGACTTTGAGCTGGCATGGTGACCGCAATCCCCTTCATGGATTTCCCGTAGAATCTCTTGTCCTTCTTCAGGAGAAACACAATGTTGGAATACGCCTGAAATGCTAGAACGGTGCAACTCGCCATTGTGAACAACCATAGACTTGGACCGCCGGACTATCTGCCTGGCGAAAAGTTCATCTTCTGGTAACTCGCCCTGGTTCAGATACGCCAAATATGGAACCGTCCAATCCAGAGTGGCATGTAGAACGGCTACCTACTGGGCCTCCGGACCAGGAACAGCTAAATCCTCTTCTGTAGGCAACTTTACAGACGGGTTATGCAAGATATCTAGAAAGGTATTAGGTGGTACCGGTTTACGCTGAGATCCCAGCCGGCTTAGAGCATCTGCTGGTTCATTCTTGCGCCGGTCGATGTACTCCACCTGATAACCCTTAAAGTGACCTGGTACAATATCCACCTCGCGCCTATAAGCCGCCATGAGCGGGTCTTTAGAATCCCAAGTACCAGAAACTTGCTGAGCCACCAGATCAGAGTCTCCAAAGCATTGTACACGGCTTAAGTTCATTTCCTTAGCTACACGAAGACCGTGGAGCAAGGCCTCGTACTCCGCTGCATTTTTAGTACAAGGAAACATTAAGTGGAGAACATAACAAATCTTATCTCCTCAAGGGGAAGTGAGGACAACTCCAGCCCCCGAGCCTTCCAGCTGCTTGGATCCATCAAAGTGAATGGTCCAGTATGTATTATCCGGTTTGTCTTCTGGTGCCTGTAACTCGGTCCAATAATTGATGAAGTCCACTAGCGCCTGAGATTTGATAGCTGTTCGGGGTGTATACCTCAAACCATGGGGACCAAGCTCAATCGCCCACTTCGCAACCCGGCCAGTTGCCTCTCTATTCTGGATTATATCGCCCAAGGGAGCAGAACTGACCATTGTGACAGGATGACCTTGAAAATATTGCTTGAGTTTCCTACTTGCTATGAAAACTCCATACACTAGCTTCTGCCAATGCGGATATCTTTGCTTTGATTCGATCAGTACCTCACTGATATAATAAACTGGTCGTTGAACCGGATATTCTTTTCCGGCCTCCTTACGTTCAACCACAATCGCCACACTGACCGCCCGGGCGTTGGCAGCCACGTACAACAATAGAGGCTCATTATCAACTGGAGCAGCGAGGACAGGCGGTTCAGCTAGCTGCCGCTTCAATTCCTCGAATGCCGCATTGGCGGCGTCAGTCCAGACGAATTTATTTGTTTTCTTCAACATCTGATACAGGGGAATCGCCTTCTCTCCGAAACGGCTGATAAATCGGCCGAGGGCTGCAATCCGGCCTGCCAGACGCTGAACATCATTGATACATGCCGGTTTAGCCAAGGATGTGATTGCTTTGATCTTTTCCGGATTTGCCTCAATACCTCTGTTAGACACAAGAAAACCCAAGAGTTTGCCTGCCGGAACACCAAAAACACATTTGTCCGGGTTGAGAATCATTTTGTAAACCCGAAGATTGTCAAACGTCTCCTTGAGATCATTTATCAGGGTTTCCTGCTTCCTGGATTTCACCACAATGTCATCCACATAGGCATGAACATTACCCCCGATCTGCTTGTGAAGATAATTTTGCACACAATGCTGGTAGGTTGCCTGGGCACTCTTGAGCCCAAAGGGCATAGAAACATACAGAAGGCTCCAAAGGGAGTGATGAAGGCCGTCTTCTCCTGGTCCTTAACTGCCATCTTAATCTGATGATAACCTGAATAAGCATCCAGGAAACTCAGGCGCTCACAACCCGCCGTTGCATCAATAATCTGATCAATACGCGGGAGAGCGAAAGGATCTGCCGGGCAAGCTTTATTCAAATCAGTGTAGTCCACACACATACGCCAAGTGCCATTTTTCTTAAGAACAAGCACCGGATTAGCCAACCATTCAGGATGAAACACTTCAACAATAAACCCAGCTGCTAGCAGCCGGGCTACCTCTTCGCTCATGGCCTTGTGTCTTTCTTTGTTAAAGCGGCGAAGGTACTGTTTGACCGGTTTAAACTTAGGATCAATATTTATCATGCGCTCAGCGAGTTCCCTCGGCACACCTGGCATGTCAGAAGGTTCCCATGCAAAAATGTCCCGGTTCCCATGGATGAACTCGATGAGCGCGCTTTCCTATTTCGCATCCAGATTTGTACTGATACTAAACTGCTTGGATGAATCCACAGGGACGAAGTCAATAAGTTTAGTCTCATTAGCCGGTTTGAACGTCAGGGCCGGGTCATGCTCCATTGTAGGCTTCTTCAGAGGGGTCATGTCCGCCGGATCAACATTGTCTTTATAGAATTTTAGCTCCTCTGTTGCACAAACCGATTCAGCATAGGCCGCTTCACCTTCCTCGCAATCCAAGGCAATCTTTCGACTCCCATGTACCGTGATCGTCCCCTTATAACCCGGCATTTTGAGTTGTAGATAAACATAACAGGGCCTCGCCATGAACTTCGCGTAAGCCGGCCGTCCAAATAGCGTGTGATATGGACTCTAGATTTTCACCGCCTCAAAGGTCAACGTCTCAGACCTGGAATCAAGCTCATCTCCAAACACAACTTCCAAAGCAATCTTCCCCATAGGGTATGCCGATTTACCTAGTACTACACCATGAAAAACAGTGTTTGACGGTTTAAGATTCTTATCTGTCAACCCCATGCGACGGAAAGTCTCATAATACAGGATGTTGATGCTGCTCCCTCCATCCATCAGAACCTTGGTAAACTTATAGCCCCCTACCTGAGGGGCTACCACCAAAGCTAGTTGACCCGGATTGTCAACCCGGGGTGGGTGATCCTCTCTGCTCCACACAATAGGCTGCTCCAACCATCGTAGATAATGTGGTACAGCCGGTTCAACAGTATTGACTGCCCTCTTGTGAAGTTTCTGATCCCGCTTGCACAAGCTGGTAGTGAACACATGATACTGTCCGCTGTTCAACTGCTTGGGGTGACTCTAGTAACCTGACTGTTGCTGATTCCCTTGGTTATTCGGCTGGTTATTACCATGGTTGTTCTGATGGCCCTGGTTGTTCTGAAATCCAGAGCTTGAACCGCTGCCCCCATGGAAACCTGGGCCTGAACCACCGGGTGGATCCTGATCATACCGGTATAAATCAGAATTTTTGAACTCCCTCATTATGTGGCAATCTTTCCAAAGATGTATGGCAGGGGCCTCCTTGGTTCCATGCTTCGGGCAGGGCTGGTTTAACAAACGCTCCAGATTCATGCCGCGCTGGGGCGGTTTACCTTTGCGACGCTGCATATTTGTGTTAGCCACCAAATCTAAATTATTTGCTTTACGCTTATTGTTATTCCCATGGCCCCCTTGGTTGTGGTGCTGCCCTTTTGCACCGCCGTTCTTCTTTCCCTTCTCTAGATTGTCCTCCTCTGAATCTGGATCCTTGGTATTATCTGAATCGGCATACTTAACTAAAGCGGCCATGAGTGTTGACATGTCGCTGCAATGACGTTTGAGCCTTCCCAACTTCTGTTTTAACGGCTTGAAACGGCAATTGCCCTCCAACGTTAATACTGCGGTATCTACATTAATACGATCTGACGAATGCAAAATCGTCGAGACTCGTTTAACCCAATGGGTCGTGGACTCCCCTTCCTCTTGGACACAAGCGGCCAGATCTACAATTGACATCGGCTGCTTGCACGTATCCTTGAAGTTCTGGATAAACCGGCACTTTAATTCGGCCCATGAGTTGATAGAGTTGATTGGCAAGCTCTTCAACCAAGTATGAGCTGTTCCTTCCAGCATCATGGTGAAATACTTAGCACAAACCGCCTCATCCACATCTAACATCTCCATTGCCATCTCATAGCTCTCCACCCATGCCTCTGGCTGCAAATTGGCGGTGTAATTTTGTACCTTACGAGGTCCCTTGAAATCCTTGGGCAATCGCACATTACGCAATGCGGGAGTTAAACATGGAACCCCTAGGGAACTGAACATTACCCCTGGCTCCACGGAGGCAGTGGGGTGAACCGGAGTATGATGTCATGCTTCGTGTCGAGCTGTCAACTCGGCCCCCAGTCGTAGGCGGCCGTGGTCCACAACATCTTGCGCATTAGCACCTCCCCCGACCGGGTTGTTCCCCCGTGGCGAATTTCGGTGGCGTGCGCTACTGGATACGACCGGTTCGTCCTCCACGTGTCTGCTATAACTCCAGCTTGGACAGGGAGTGGAATGAATCCTCTCACGGCAGTGTGAATACGCTTGCTGTTGATTCACTGCTGTCTGAAGGAGATCCCTGGCCCGACGCGCTTCCACTGCCACAGCTGATTCGCCGTCGGTTGGGAGAGCCGCCAGGCGTGAAGCGGCAGCCACAATATTATCCAACGGGTTGGAATAATGCCCGGGCGGCGTTGATGATACAACGTTGTTCGGGCGAGGCAGGTTTGTTGCGCGTGGCTGAACCGGCGCTCCTGCTTCCGGTGCCCCCGCCCGGTTTGGCGCGGGTTGATTACCAGCTCCTGCACCTGGCGTGTTGAAGAGATTTTGCGGCTCATAAACCGACGGGAGACGTGATCGGTACCTTCTTCTCATGACCTCTTCTGAAGCATTCTGATCTAGTCTAATCCGGTAAGCCTGTGCTTCCAACTCGGCCCGCTCTGTGGCCATCCTGGCGTTCTCTACAGCCAGGTCCGCTTTAGCCTGGGCTATCTGATCTTTTACCTTTAGAATCTCCGCATTGTGCTGATCCCTGGCTGCTGTGTCTACCTCCATGGACATCAGTGCCGCTAGAGCGTCGAATAAATCAGACAAGACTTGGGCCGGAGGCGGCGCCGAACTTCCTGCACCTGCTGGCGTGGCCGTTGTTGAACCGGAGAGTACCGCTGCGGCGGTAGATGAATGAGGCACCGGTCGTGTGCCGGCCATGAAGACAGCGGCCCGGTTTGGCAGACCGGGGGAATCCGGAATACTGTTGCCCTCGGATCCTCCCTCAATCCGGCCGTCGTACAACTGGTAAAGCGATTCGGTTTCTCCGGAAGATTCGTCATCACTATGGATTACGGTTTCTCCATCGGAGATCGGTTCCTCCTCATAACCCGAACCGTGGACGACACCCACGAAAACATGCCTGGCCTCAGGCTGAACCGGTGAAGAACTTGTACGCCGAGCCGTCTCGATGATGTCAGTGCAGGTGTCCGGCTCGGGGGCCGGTTCACCGATCTTGCCGATGAAGTAGTGAATCCCACCAAAGCGGACCCGGTACCCATATTCGATTGAATTAGCCTCGGAACCCCATCCTGCATTGTCGATGTAGAGCTTGCCGCGACGACTCTTCGTCATCCGGCCCACAGCGTATACCCTCAGTCCATCGAAGTTACCCTTCAAGAACTCGAAACCATCGTGCGATAGCCCCACGGTGGGTGCCAACTGTCGTGGAATTGTCACGGCAGATGTCCTCATGGAAGGACTTAGTCGTGGAGCCATCACTATGGGTTAGCTTGAAGGGGTTAAACCGGACAAAGGGACACGAGAGTTTATACTAGTTCGGCCCCTTCGATGAAGGTAAAGGCCTACGTCTAGTTGTGATTGGTATTGCTGGGGTTTCGAAGACCAGGGAGCGAATCCGCTTTGTCTGGCTTCGAGTTATTGTTTCCTGTCCCTGAACCTCCGCCGGGTCACCCCTTTATATATTCAGGATGATCCCGGCCGGTCTACGGAGTCCCGAGGCTGGCTCATACAAGTGTTCACCTCGGTCTCTTCTTTCTTTATCTTACAATGCAAGTTTATACAATCATGGCAGTTTACCATCATGGGCCCTAAACCGCCTGCGGGCTCTGGGCCTCTAAGCTTCATACATAAAGCTCCATCTTCTGGGTTTCCTTGGGCTTCAGTATAACTGAAGGTGAACCGGCCCCTCCTCGGCGGTTTACCCTCAGTGGTTATATCTTGAACACTAGTGATGTTGAATTGAACACAAGCCAAGCAAGCAGTCCTTTAAATAGCCCGTTCTTTCTTGGCTACATGTGTTGGATGAGTGGCCTTCACACCTGCCCTGCTACAAACAAAATATATGGAACTTAAACTCTGATCAGCTAAGGTGGCACTTCCTAATGCTGAATCCTTTGGGTTGAGCATAAGAATTGTGGAACTTCTTGAAGGAAATATGCCCTAGAGGCAGTAATAAAGTTGTTATTTATATTTCCTTATACCATGATAAATGTTTATTATTCATTCTAGACTTGTATTAACTGGAAACTTGATACATCTATGGATACATAGAGAAAGCATAGTGTCCCTAGTAAGCTTCTACTAGACTAGCCCGTTAATCAAAGATGGTTAAGTTTCCTAACCATAGACACGTGTTATCATTTGATGAATGAGATCACATCATTAGGAGAATGATGTGATGGACAAGACCCATCCGTTAGCTTAGCATAATGATCGTTAAGTTTTATTTCTATTGCTTTCTTCATGACTTATACATATTCCTTTGATGATGAGATTATGCAACTCCTGAATACCGGAGGAACACCTTGTGTGCTATCGAACGTCACAACGTAACTGGGTGATTATAAAGATGCTCTACAGGTGTCTCCAAAGGTGTTTGTTGGGTTGGCATAGATCGAGATTAGGATTTGTCACTTCGAGTATCGAAGAGTTATCTTTGGGCCCTCTCAGTAATGCACATCACTATAACCTTGCAAGCAATGTGACTAATGAGTTAGTTGCGGGTTCATGCCTTACGGAACGAGTAAAGAGACTTGCCGATAATGAGATTGAACTAGGTATGAAGATACCGACGATCGAATCTCGGGCAAGTAACATACCAATGACAAAGGGAATGACATACGTTGTTATGCGGTTTGACCGATAAAGATCTTCATAGAATATGTATGAACCAATATGAGCATCAAGGTTCCGCTATTGGTTATTGACCGGAGATGTGTCTTGGTCATGTCTACAAAGTTCTCGAACCCATAGGGTCCGCACGCTTAACGTTTCGATGATGAATTGTATTATGAGTTATGTGTTTTGGTGACCGAAGTTTGTTTGGAGTCCCGGATGAGATCACGGACATGACGAGGAGTCTCGAAATGGTCGAGAGGTAAATATTGATATATTGGAAGGTAGTATTTGTACACCGGAAGGGTTCCGGAGTGTATCGGGTACATACCAGAGAACCGGAGGGTTTACCAGAACCCCCCGGGGAAAGATATGGGCCATATGGGCCATAGGAGGGAGCCTAACCAGCCCACAAGGGGATGGTGCGCCCCCATAAGGGATGAGGCTGAATTGAACTAGGGAAGGGGGCGCTACCCCCCTTTCCTTCTCCTACTCCCTCTCCTTTCCCCCTTTCCCCCTCCATGAGAAGGAAAAGAAGGGGGGCCGAATCCTACTAGGACTAGGAGTCCTAGTAGGACTCCCCCATTATGGCGCGCCCCCTAGGGCCGGCCTCCTCCCTCTCCCTCCTTTATATACGTGCATGGCACCCCTTGGAGACACAACAATTGTTCCAAACCGTGTGCGGCGTCTCTCTCCATAGTTTGCTCCTCCGGTCACATCGTCGTAGTGCTTAGGCGAAGCCCTGTGTGGATCACATCACCATCACTGTAACCACGCCTTCATGGTGACGAAACTCTCCCTCGACCCTTTGCTGGATCAAGAGTTCGAGGGACGTCATCGAGCTGAATGTGTGCAGAACTCGGAGGTGCCGTACGTTCCATACTTGATTGGTTGGATCACAAAGACGTTCGACTACATCAACCGCGTTAACCTAACACTTCCGCTTTCGGTCTATGAGGGTACGTGGACACACTCTCCCCCTCTTGCTTCTATGCATCTCCTAGATAGATCTTGTGTGACCATAGAATTTTTTTTGAAATTGCATGCTACATTCCCCAACAGTGGCATCCGAGCGAGGTCTACGCATAGATGATATGCACGAGTAGAACACAAAGAGTTGTGGGCGGTAATATTCATACTGCTTACCACCAACGTCTTACTTTGTTTCGGCGGTATTGTTGGATGAAGCGGCCCGAACCGACATTACATGACCACGTTCATGAGACTAGTTCTACCGACGTGCTTTGCACACAGGTGGCTGGCGGGTGTCTATTTCTCCAACTTTAGTTGAATCAAGTTTGACTACGGTTGGTCCTTGTTGAAGGTTAAAATAGGACACGTGACAAAAAATCATTGTGGTTTTGATGCGTAGGTAAGAACGGTTCTTGCTAGAAGCCCGTAGCAGCCACGTAAAACTTGCAACAACAAAGTAGAGGACGTCTAACTTGTTTTTGCAGGGCATGTTGTGATGTGATATGGTCAAGACATGATGAGATATAAATTGTTCTATGAGATGATCATGTTTTGTAATAGTTATCGGCAACTGGCAGGAGCCATATGGTTGTCACTTTGTTGTATGAAATGCAATCACCATGTATTTGCTTTCTTTATCACTAAGTGGTAGCGATAGTTGTAGAAGCAATAGTTGGCGAGACGACAACGATGCTACGATGGAGATCAAGGTGTCAAGACAGTGCCGATGGAGATCATGACGGTGCTTTGGAGATGGAGATCAAAGGCACAAGATGATGATGGCCATATCATGTCACATATTTTGATTGCATGTGATGTTTATCTTTTATGCATCTTACTTTGCTTAGTACGGCGGTAGCATTATAAGATGATCCCTCACTAAATTTCAAGGTACAAGTGTTCTCCCTGAGTATGCACCGTTGCTATAGTTCATCGTGCCGAGACACCACGTGATGATCGGGTGTGATAAGCTCTAAGTTCACATACAACGGATGTAAGACAGTTTTGCACGTGCAAAATACTCGGGTTAAACTTGACGAGCCTAGCATATGTAGATATGGCCTCGGAACACTGAGACCGAATGGTCGAACGTGAATCATATAGTAGATATGATCAACATAGAGATGTTCACCATTGAACACTACTCCATCTCACATGATGATTGGACATGGTTTAGTTGATATGGATCATGTGATCTTTTAGATGACTAGAGGGATGTCTATCTAAGTGGGAGTCCTTGTAAGTGCATCTAGTGCCACCCCTAGTTGGTTTTGGAGTATTGACGACAAACCTAGTTGAGGGACTAATGTGTTTGTGAGAATTGCAGGATAACACAGGTAGAAGTCCCTCATGATTCGGTTTCACTACCAGAGATGACCCCTAAAAATGTATGAAGACATTGAAGTCAAAGGTGGTATATGAAGATATTCACATTGAAGACTATGACAAGAGAAGACACGATATGAAGCCTATGGAGCTCGAAGACTTAGATCTTTCGTAGTTCTTTTTCTTTTGTGTTGAGTCATAGGAACCACCGTACTGTTAAGTTGGGTCTAAGAGAACCAGTCAGAATGACTGAAGTGATGCCTAAACCAAAAAACCTATGTCTTCGAGTGAAGACTATGAGAGCGAATCTTGTCCAGAGTCGGACAAGTCAGCTTTGCTTGTAGCCCAAGTAAAGTTGCCATGTGAGTTTGAAATCTGACCGTTGGGACACGTGTCAGTTCCTTAGTGACCCAGGGTCATTTCGGACAAATCAGGTCGGGTTGCCAAGTGGCTATAAATAGCCCACCCCCTACAACCATAAACAGTTGGCAGCTCAGATTGAGAGTACGACTTTTGTCGTTTGAGAGCAACCCACCTCGAAGCCTTTGAGAGAGAATTCCTTGTGAGGATAAAAGCCCTAACCACCAGAGCCAGAGAGAATTGGGCATCACTTAAGTCTTCTTGTCTGTGTGATCTGAAGACTTATTACACTTGAGGACTGTGCATCCTCCAGCCGGTTAGGCGTCGCGTTCTGAGCTTCCAAGAGACATTGTGGATTGCTAGTGAATGAAGTCTGTGAAGGTTTGGGAGTCTACCTTGAAGACTTACTAGAGTGATTGGGCGAGGTCTATGTGACCTTAGCTCAAGGAGAATACGGTGAGGACTGGGTGTCCTGAGCTGCGTGTTCAGGACTGGGTGTCCGGGACTGTGTGTCCTAAGGTTTAAATACCTAGCCGCTCCAACCAACCGTACAGTTGTCACAGCAACTGGAACTGGTCCAACAAATCATTGTCTTCAACGAGTCACTGGTTTCATCTTCACTTCCTTTTACTTACTGATTACTCATTGTGAAGTCATTGCATGTCTGTTCTATCTTTTGTCTTCACAACGTGAGTGTATGATCTGTTTGGCTTCATAATATCTTCCTACCTGATCCTTATTACACTGCAGCTATTTGTCACTGTGCTTTCACTTTGTTGATACTTGACCATGGCTTTCCTAGTGTAGTCTAACTTCCGCTGCATAGTAATAGGCATATCTCTACTGTTTGTCTTCATAACTTCCACGTTTTGAAGACTTTCATAAAAATTGCCTATTCACCCCCCCTCTAGTCGATATAACGCACTTTCAATTGGTATCAGAGCAAGGTGCTCCCTTATTCTGTGTGATTCGGTTTAACCACCTGGAGTTTTAGCTATGTCGACTGCAGGGATAATCAAAGTCTCCGCTGCGTGCCCCGTCTTCGATGGAACTGAATATCCCGACTGGAAGAATAAGATGCGCATGCATCTTGAAGCCATTGACATCGACCTATGGTATGTCGTTGAGAATGGCGTTCCCAAGGCTGGAGAAGGTGTCACTGCTGCTGATGTCAAGAAATTCGTTCAACTGGACTCTACTGCCAAGAACATCATCTGTGGTCATCTGACCAAAGGACAGTATGGCCGTGTGAGTGCTTTGAAGACATCCAAGCTGGTTTGGGACTGGCTCTCCAAGGTCAATGAAGGCATCTCAACCCAGAGAGATCAAAGAATCAGTGTCCTTCGCAACTTCTTCAACCGCTTCAAGCGAAATGACAATGAGAATGTCCAGCACACATTTGACCGACTCACTGACATCACAAATGAGCTTCAAGCCATCGGCGCCACTGAGATTACCAAACACGAAGTCGTCAAGACGCTACTGAGATCACTTGATAGTTCGTTTGACATCCTGGCCCTGATGATCCAAGAATGTCATGATTTCAAGACACTCGATCCGTCTGACATACTTGAGAGGCTCAACACACATGAGTTTTAGCTTTCAGAGAAAAGAGATATCTACGGTCCAAACTATGGGCGAACTCGTGCCTTGAAGGCAAAAGTTGTCTCCTCATATGAAGAAGAATCTGATAGCAGTTCTGATGATCCTGAAGACATTGGAAGGGAACTTTCTATGCTTGTCAAGAAGTTCCAAAAATTCACCAAGAAGAAAGGTTTCAGAAAGTCTTCCCGATCAAGTTCAAGGAATGATGAAGCTCCTGCTCATGACTACAAGAAGAAAACATGTCACAAGTGCAAGAAACTTGGCCACTTCATCTCTGAGTGTCCATAGTGGGACAATGAGAACAAAAAGAAGACGAAGAGAAAGGATTATGACTCTAACGACAAGAAGAAGAAGAAGAAATACTCAAAGTCTTCTTCCAAGTCTTCCTCAAAGTCTTCATCACACAAGAAGAGCTCATCTGGCAAGGCACGTGCGTTTGTTGGCAAGGAAATGGATTCAGAGGAGGAGTCTACTTCTGAGGAGGCAGAGGTGGAGTCTGAAGAGGAATCCGACTCAGGCGTCGCAAGTCTGGCTACAGCATACGTTGCCAAGTCCATCTTCAACACTGAAGACAATGACTTCATCACCGACACCGATGCAAATGACAAGGACTACTCCGCTTCTACCTACTGCTTCATGGCACGCGGTGCCAAGGTAAACACACGCACTACTCACTATCAAACATCTAGTGATGATGACTCTGATTGTGTTTCAAAACCTAGCTACAAAACACTTGCTAAAATTGCAACTGAACAACAGAAAGCTATGGAACATATTCAAAAACTGTTAGATAGAAGCGATGATCTGTTAGGTGCTGAGATGACTCGATCTGAATCCTTAATTGAAGACATAAAAAATCTTCACGTTAAGTATCAGGAACTTGAAAGTCGTCATGAAACTCTCTCAACAACTCATGAAAAGCTTTCCTATGATTATCTTCAAAGGAAGCAAGATCTTGAGAAATTGAGAGCGGTTCATGAAGATCTTCAAACGGAAAACGAGTCACTTCGCGCCAAACAGATCAGTCCTGCTCAGGAAGGATTTGAACCACCATGTATTAAATGCATTGAGCGTGATAATGCTACTTCTGTTGCTGAATGTTCTACTGCTACTGCTGTTGCAATATCTTCAACTGTTGATGTGGTAGCTAACCCCTCTACTGAGGATACCACCGCTATTGCTGATGAGAATGCTAGGTTGAAGACATTGCTTGAAACAGGGATGTACAAAAGTCTTCAAGGGCATTAGACACTATGTGATGTCCTCAAAAAGCAGATTCTGAACCTAAACCCTAGGAAAGAGGGTGTTGGGTTCGTAAGTAAAATGAATGCAGATGGCTCTTACTAGAAACCTGAGCAGTACCCCAAAACCATGTGGGTTGCTGCGAAGGAACCTTCAGCAGATCCATCCAATCTAACTGGCTTCACTTGTGCTAACCCCATTATCATTGATGAATCCTTTGATGCAAACTATATACTGTTTAAGAATCAGAATGGTGAAGTGTTTGCAAGGTACATTGGTACTAACTGCAGGAATGGACCACCTATGAAGGAGATCTGGGTTCCGAAAAGGTGTCTGGAAACTCTTCCTGTGAATGTCTTCATGACACCTCACTTGAAGAAGACAAATCTCAGACCAAAGGCTTCATACGGTCCAAAGGATTCATACAGACATAGGACTCACCTGAGTCGCACTAACGCAAATGTTTTGCAGAAAAATCATACTCATGCATATGAATATGAGAGCGGTTCATCAAACCGCCATGTTCATAAGACCAAGAATTATTCTGCTTATTCTTATGAGTACTATTGTCCACCTGCAGGACTGTTTGCTAAGGCTTCAAAGCCAAAATTCTTAGATGCTGCACTTAGACTTATTGCTTCTAAGCCACCCTTGAAGATGTGGGTGGTTAAGAAGGCTTAACTCTCTTTTGCAGGGAAAGGTCTCCAGCAGAAAACCAAAATCGTCTGACGCTATTGCTGGGGACCTTAAACATCTTGTAGGGCGCAAGATCAAATGCCCAAATGGTCTTACTATGTACTTCGTACCTGAATCGCTTGCTACACTCCCTATTAGTCCTAACCTGGATCTAAGCTTTCATAACCCACTGGTTCGTCAAATGTTTTTGCTTCACAATGCTCTTGGTGAAGCCTATCCCCCTAACTGCACTGTAGGGTACAACACCAGCGTCTTCAGAATGGATTATTGACAGTGGGTGTACAAATCACATGACTGGCAAAATAAGTCTTCTTATGGACTCAACTTTACGTCCATCCGACAAGAGCCACATCACATTTGCTGACACTGGTAAAAGTAAGGTATTGGGTCTAGGTAGAGTTGCAATCTCAAGGGATCAACACATGGATAAAGTCATGCTTGTTGAATCCCTTGGCTTCAACTTAATGTCTGTCTCAATGCTTTGCGATTTGAACATGATCGTAATGTTTGGAAAATATCGTTGCCTTGTACTAATGGAATCTGACAAATCTCTAGTGTTTGAAGGGTATCGAAAAGATGATTTGTACGTGGTAGATTTCTCAGCAGGGCCACAGCTTGAAGTATGTCTTCCAGCAAAGGCTTCAGAATGCTGGCTCTGGCATCGGAGGCTTGGACATGCTGGCATGAGGAACCTCCACACCCTTGCGAAGAAGAAGCATGTCATAGGCATCGAGGGCATCAAGTTCAAGAAAGACCACTTATGTGGTGCCTGTGAAGCAGGGAAGATGACGAGGGCCAAACATCCCTCGAAGACAATCATGACTACTACTCAACCCTTCGAACTGCTTCACATGGATCTTTTCGGTCCCACTCATTACTCAACTCTGACTACTACTGCTTGCCTCTATGGCTTCGTTATTGTTGATGATTATTCTAGATATACTTGGGTGCACATAATCCTTTACAAGACTGAAGTGCAGGATGTCTTCAAACGCTTCGCCAATCGAGCTATGAACAATTTTGGCGCCAAGATAAAGCACATCAGAAGTGACAATGGCACTGAATTCAAGAACACTGGCCTTGATACATATCTTGATACCTTGGGCATCACACATGAATTCTCAGCCCCGTACACGCCACAGCAGAATGGCGTCGTCGAACGCAAGAACAGAACACTAATTGAGATGGCCAGAACGATGCTAGATGAATACAAGACCCCAAGAAAATTCTGGCCCGAAGCCATTGATACTGCATGCCATACAATCAATCGTGTTTATCTTCACAAGCTACTGAACAAGACATCTTATGAGCTCCTTACTGGCAAAAAGCCAAATGTCGGTTACTTCAGAGTATTTGGCACAAGGTGCTGGATCAAGGACCCACATCACACCTCAAAATTTGCACCAAAAGCACATGAGGGTTTTATGCTTGGATATGGAAAGGATTCGCACTCCTACAGAGTCTTCAATCTCTTTCATTACAAAGTGGTTGAAACAGTGGATGTGCGGTTCGATGAGACCAACGGCTCACAAAGAGAGCAGCTGCCAAGTGTGCTAGATGAAGTTCCATCCAGTGAATCAATCAAGCTAGTGGGAACTGGAGAAATTGTACCTTCTGAAGCTCATCCTGAAGAAGAACTTATCATTTCAGCACCTGATCAAGATGAAGACAATGCTCAGCCTGAAGATTTTCCTTCCAATAACGACAATGAACAACAAGAGCAAAGTCTTCGCCCTATACATCCTCGCGTTGCAAATGAAGTGCAGATTGAAAGAATAATAGATAGCATGAATGCACCTGGTCCACTCATTCGTTCAAGGGCAACTCAGCTAACAAATTTCTGTGGGCACTTCGCATTCGTCTCAATATCAGAACCCAAGAAAGTTGAAGAAGCCTTCATGGAACCTGAATGGATTCAAGCTATGCAAGAAGAGCTTCAACAGTTTGAGCTGAACAATGTATGGGAACTGGTTAAGCGTCCTGATCCACGGAAGCACAATATAATAGGCACCAAATGGATATACCGCAACAAGCAAGATGAGCATGGTCAAGTTGTCAGAAACAAAGCTTGTCTCGTCGCTCAAGGATATACTCAAGTGGAAGGCATTGACTTCGATGAAACATTTGCTCGTGTGGCTAGACTTGAAGCCATACGCATATTGCTGGCCTATGCAAATCATCATAACATACTTCTATATCAAATGGATGTGAAGAGTGTCTTTCTCAATGGCAAGATTGAAGAAGAAGTGTATGTTGCACAACCGCCTGGCTTTGAAAATCCAAAACATCCTGACATGGTATACAAGCTCAACAAGGCACTGTATGGCCTCAAACAAGCCCCTAGGGCCTGGTATGACACACTCAAATACTTCCTGAAGAGCAAAGGCTTCATACCTGGTTCCCTAGATCCCACTCTCTTCACAAAGACATATGATGGTGAACTGTTTGTGTGCCAAATATATGTGGATGACATTATCTTCGGCTGCACCAATCAGAAGTACAGTGAAGAGTTTGGATATATGATGCAAGAGCAATATCAGATGTCCATGATGGGGGAGCTGAAGTTCTTCCTTGGTCTTCAAATACGACAACAATGCAATGGCATCTTCATATCTCAAGAGAAGTATCTCAAAGATTGCCTGAAGAAGTTCGGTATGCAAGACTGCAAAGGCTTCACAACACCAATGCCAGCCAAACATCATCTGGGTCCTGACGACAATGGTAAAGAGTTCGATCAAAAGGTATACCGCTCCATGATTGGTTCTTTACTTTATCTATGTGCATCTAGGCTAGATATTATGCTTAGTGTTTGCATGTGTGCTCGATTTCAAGCGGCACCAAAGGAGTCGCATCACTTAGCTGTGAAGCGAATTCTTCGATATTTGGCTCACACCCCAACTCTAGGATTATGGTATCCAAAGGGCTCAGAGTTTGATCTGGTTGGCTTCTCGGATGTTGATTATGCTGGTGACAAAATTGATCGCAAGTCTACATCAGGCACATGTCACTTTCTGGGACGATCACTTGTATGTTGGTCTTCAAAGAAGCAGAACTGTGTATCTCTCTCCACTTCTGAATCTGAATACATTGCTGCTGGATCTTGCTGCGCTCAGCTTCTGTGGATGAAGCAAACACTCAAGGACTATGGCATTCATCTGAAGCAAGTGCCACTTAACTGCGACAACGAAAGCGCCATCAAGATTGCTAACAACCCAGTTCAGCACTCGAAGACAAAGCACATTCAAATTCGTCATCACTTTCTCAGAGATCATGTTGTGAAGGAAGACATTGATATCATACATGTCAACACTAAAGAGCAATTAGCAGATATCTTCACCAAGCCCTTGGATGAGAAGAGGTTTTGCAAGTTACGGTGTGAGCTAAATATCCTGGAATCCTCAAATGTCCTGTGCTCAGGCACACATCCTAACCCTTATGCATATTGATGACTTAGATGTGCAACACACGAAGTGAAGTATATCTTCAATCAATGAAGGCATACATTCTAAGTGTGAATACATTAATGTGGAATTTGACTTCGGAGCTCCACGATAATTGTGCGCCGTGTCTGGGTTTAATACTTCCTATACGGTGGGTAACGCCACCACCAAACGTTCTATATTGAAGTGTTTCACTCATGGCGTTACCTTGCAATGTCTTCACATTTGGTTTGGCTTCGGACTCAACATATTTTCATGATTATCTTCACTATGTTGATTATATATATATATATATATATATATATATATATGCTAGTGTTCTGTCCTCTACATCATTCACTTATAGCTATGTCTTCGTGTTGAATCTTTTGAACTAAGTGAATGTGATCGGACCCCAACTTCTCTATGCTTTCTATCTCAAACTCTATCTCTCCAAGTCATATGCATTCTATTGAAACTGTCGAATATCTTCTCCACGTCCTTGTCAGCAGAAGATAAAGAGACAACCATTAAGTCCGTTTTCAATGCTCATTCCTCCACATGAAATCCGAAGAAGTAGGAACGACCACCCGACAATCCAGGCGTGCGTGGGATGTGGAACAAACCCCAAAATTCCGCATACTGGCCACGTGTTCCTCAGATGCGAATCGCCAGGGGCACCTGTGTAATAGCACAGTGCCGCCCCTGTGCCTATAAATGCACACTCACAGCGGTAATTATCTCTTCTTCCACCCTCGCACGAACCCTAGCGCCACCGCTAGCTCTCGACGACGCCGGCGATGAAGGGCTTCGCTGCCGCAACCTCTCCGACGCCGTCTTCACGCCGACCGCGGACATCGTCCTCTCCGCCATCGCCGTAGGTCTCCTTCGTCGCCAAGTTAGGGCACGGAAGAGTGAACTACTCGGCCTCATCTCCCACTCCGTCTAGCAGTTCTCAGTGTGGTAAATAAAACTCCCTTTTTACAGCACCGTTGATCCTATTGATCTGTCACTTTCTACCACAAGTAGTTTCAGTGCACACAAGCTAGATCTCTCTCATACTGCATCTCATAACATGCCTAGTATATTCACTTATGCTTCACAAAGTAGTTAGATTCCTCACTTGTACTGATCTGTGGATTCGTACAAATCTGGAACCAACTTCTTATCTATGAGTGAATGTCTTCGCACGATGAGGTCAATGTCTTCTAAACTGATTTATCTTCAAAATCTTCTGAGAATGCATATGACCTCTTCCCCTTCCCTCGCACCTTAATGCTGTCACAGGTACATGTCCGTGGGAGAATCCTTTGGTTCTCATAGTCTGCATTCATTTGCAGAATTCTTACAGCATCACATAAATTCTCCTGAAGCCAGTTCTTGTTGGTCCAGCAAGAGAAAGCCTTTGAAGCTGTTGAACGTCTTGAAGCCTTTCAAGTTAAAGTTTATGGCTTCAGAGAAAGCAGCAAGAAAGGGGGGCAGACAACATCGTGGCGGAACATCCAGAGATCTGCCTGATGAACTCGCAGAAATATATAAGACAGATCCTGAAGAGGATTATGGTCAGCGCAAGACCCAAATCCAATGGATTCGACGCTATTGGGCAGAACAATGGTTCAAATACCGCTTCACAACCCAAGAGTATGCTAAGAAAAGTGCCATCAAAAGACCGTGGGGAGACATCTTATACAAGAATCTTCAACCCAGGTCCAGAGATGAAGCTATTGCCCAAAGCTTCTATCCATGCATGGTTCGTGGACCACAGCCTGATGATGCACATCCGTCGTCACTACTCTGGTGTCGTGACGACAATCTGTTCAAGCACAACTTCCAGTTTGCCCAAAACTCAGCTAAGCAGAACAAGAAGAAATTTGGGTTAGACTTCAACCCTGGTCCCTCAGCACCAAGGGCAGATGGCACACGAGAAGCAGAACCCAATGTCATCGGTCCTTATGCCAACCTTGAAGGCCTCATCACCCGCATCTTAGTTCAAGGGACCGCAGTGAATGAGCGTCCAGCTGACTCTGAATCAGAAGAAGCTCCTGCAGTGCTGAAGCCAAAGAAGATGAAGAAGCCAAAAGCTTCAAAGCCAACCCCTTCACCAAAAATCTCAAGGGCGAAGCCATTGGCAACTGCACCTCCTGAAGACAATGTGCAGTCTGAAGATTTATCATGCGTCTCCAAGCCCCAGAAGGCCAAGATGCCTCTGCCTCACACTGGCAAAGAGCTAACAGCTGCTGCCATCCTGCACAATGACGACATTGATCTGTCAAGTGATGAAGATCTTGCAGATGACGCTCTTGAGCAACTCATCAAGAGCAAAGAAGAAGCAGAAATCTTCAATGATCTGTCTCTCTTTGATGTCACCATCATACACAACTTCATTGATGAATGGTTTGACACGCCAAACATCAGCTTTGAAGATCTGCAGCTACCCATTGGCCTCAGTGTCGCCTTCCAAGGCGCCATTGCTTCAGAACTTGCTATTGCCCAGCGCATTGTTGAGCTGAAGCAGAAGATTGACTATGAAAAGGCTTAGTTCAAGAAGCATATGACCAAGCTCAGCGTGCAAGAAGTGAAGAAGTTCAAGACAATGATGCATGAGCTCAAGGAAGCCTTTGTGAAGAAGCATGCAGAAGCTCAGGGTTCGCATGAGTGCATGAAGACTTTGGCTGACAGATGTGTGCAAGCCTATAATGAGGCTGAGAAGCGTAAGGCACTTGGGCGTCCTGGCATCGACCCCGGGATGGCCGCAAAGAAGAAGAAGAAGCCTGCTACAGCTGAATCTGATGCACCAAGGCAAGAAGTAGTTCCGATTGTCTTCCCAACAAGAATGATTGGCTCGAAGCCAAAGAGCCGATCAAAAGCTTCGGAGCTCAAGAAGACAAGAACTGCTGAGGCCGAAGCCAGGAAGAGGAAACACTCTGAAGACTCTCCTACTGCCCCCACCAAGAAAAAGCGAAAAACCAAGAAAGCTCGGGCTGCTCCCACAGAGCCCTTGATAGTTGAACCCATTTCTATGGTTCACCCTGACGCAGAACGTCAACTGACAGTTCATGAGCCTGCTTCCACAGAGGCTCCTGAAGCTGAAGACATTCCAGCAGCTGATCCCATCACTACTGAAGACATTGGTCATCATGACAATGTAGAAGATGATGCAGCCCTTCCTCAGTTTGAAAACAACGAACTCATCAGCATTGGTTGTCCACTGACGCCAATTGCACAGGATGCTTCATCGGTGGATCGCCCTCAAGAGGAAGAAGACTATGAGGCCCAGCCCACTCCAACTCCACAGGCGCCGTCTGCGTTTCGCAGGCTTCCCAAAGGTCCAAGGCCTCAAGTCTATGCTGAAGACATTCTGGCTGCATCAGCCGCAGAAGAAGAAGTACCACCAGAGCCCACTCCCCTGCTCCACCAAGAAGCAGTTCTTCAGGAGAACGTGCCTGTGATCGACCCTCCAGCTAGTCAAGTGGGGGATGAAAATCTTGAGGCTGCCACAACCAACAACGAAGCTAATGTGGAGCCCTCCCCAGCAAAAGCTTCAAAAGATAGCGAAGCCACTGATCCTACCACTTCTGTTCCTGAGTCTTCTGCCGGTCCCCAATTCAACTATCATGTTGAGCACAGGCCTCAGGTCCAGAAGCCAATCCCAAGATTGCCAAGGTTTCCAGGTCCTGCATCAGCACCTGGCTCCTTCAACATCAATGGCTTCAGGGCAGACAACACGTTCTTCGATAGCTCCAGGAACCCCTACTCAAGGGAAAGAATATCATCTGATCGGTTCTGGAGCTATCCTCAGCGAAGATATTACTCTTGCATTCTCTACAACCAAGGTCGCATCTTCCCACACAAGCGCCTTGATGTTGAAGCTATAGCTGGTCTGCCCTGTCTAGAAGAAGCGTTGGATTGCTTCAAGCAAGTGGGTCTGCTGCAATTTGTTACTGCTGAAGAGCATTGGAATGAAGAGCTGCTGCTACAATTCTATGCCACCCTTCACATCAAAGGATACAGTAGAGATCCAAAGACTTGGGTCCTGGAGTAGATGACTGGCAACGCCCATCATGAAGCCAATGCATTTGACATCATTGAGCTCACTGGCTTGCCCACTCTTGGCGATCTTTTTGAGCAAGGCTGTCAACTGCATGCTGAAGCTATTAAGAGCATCTTTCAGCGGCCAGAACCTAATTTGAGTCAAATGCTCAGCATGATGAAGCCATTGCCTCAAGATGCTGCGTATCCCACAGAGTTCTTCGTTGAAGACCTTGAGTACCTGCCCAGAACCATCTATCACATCATCAGGCGGACTCTCTGGCCTATCAAAGGGCACTCTCCAAATGCCAAGCTTCAGGGTGCAATGAAGACTTTGGTCTTCTATATACTTCATGGCAAATGCTTCAATGCACAGGACTTCTTCATACGCCAACTTGCTGCATCAGGCATTGATCTGTTTGGTTTGAAGTTCTACGCCCCTTGGGTCATGCGGCTGATCAAGCTACACTCCGCCATCTCTTATCAGCCCTCAGCCCGCAACCATAGGATCTTCTTGCCTGACATGGACATGTCTACTGAAGCCATATATTCTGAGCCTGCCAAGCAACCTCAAAGTCTTCAGAATGCAGAACATCAGAGTTTTACACAGAACGTTGAAGGCGTTGAAGCAGTTTCTCGGGTGTATCCTTTGGCTGGCACTACACGTGCACCACACCCTGCTTCAACCGAAGCCACTGACAGTGCCACTTCTTCAAGACCCAAGAAGCGCACTCGTGTTCTCAACAACCGAGAGCTTCTTGTGGCCCTACATCAGAAACAAGATAGGCATCATGACTGGCTGAAGCGTCAGATGAAAAGCCTCTTGATGGATGTTAATCGCACTCGAAATCTTGCCACCAAGAATGCTTTCATTGCCCATGAAACCTGTCGCCGCACATGGAAAGGGCTAAAGATGATGCTGTCTGAAGCTGATCTTCAAGAGGATGGCTTCACTAAGAGATTCAAGTTTGACTCCACACCTCCTCGAAGGGCTGTGCTGCTAGGAACTCCATCCCTTGAAGACTCTGAGTTCTCTTCCTCTGCTGCCACAGTGACTGCCAGAATTATTGAGGAAGAAGACGATGCTACTTCACCGCCACCTGCTTCAGCACCTCCAAGCTCTTCTGCACCGCCAAACAACACCAACAACCCTGCTACTTCACCTACTCCTCAAGGGAACGAGTAGAAGCTCTATGTCTTCAAACCTTTTTGGTCATTACTGACAAAAGGGGGAGAAGCATATGAGATTGATAGTCTTCAAGCGGGTTCATATGGGCGGGTGCCTTATATTTTGCTTCGTGCTGACAACTCTCGTTTTTTCTGCTACATTTGGTTCTTATGAGTTGTAACACTTAAACTAGATGGCCGTCTGCTACTTATTTGCCACCTTGTTTTGCGAAGATAAATTCCGCATGTGCGACGATAAATTCCGCACTTAGCTCATTCTGCAGACGTCCATTTTCCATTATGCATGTCATTATCTTCATATACTTTCACATGCATAGTGGATTGTCATCATAAGCTGAAGTGGATCTCCACAAGTACAACCTGCCATGTGCATTTGCATTCCAAAAGCAAATTAACTTATATGCACATCTTCAGGGGGAGCCCTTGCAACTTATGAAGACAATTCCTTATCCTTTACAGTTTCACAGATTATATTCCCCGTTGAAAACTTCAACTAGTTTGTCATCAATCACCAAAAAGGGGGAGATTGTAAGTGCATCTAGTGCCACCCCTAGTTGGTTTTGGAGTATTGACGACAAACCTAGTTGAGGGACTAATGTGTTTGTGAGAATTGCAGGATAACACAAGTAGAAGTCCCTCATGATTCGGTTTCACTACCAGAGATGACCCCTAAAAATGTATGAAGACATTGAAGTCAAAGGTGGTATATGAAGATATTCACATTGAAGACTATGACAAGAGAAGACACGATATGAAGCCTATGGAGCTCGAAGACTTAGATCTTTCGTAGTTCTTTTTCTTTTGTGTTGAGTCATAGGAACCACCGTACTATTAAGTGGGGTCTAAGAGAACCAGTACGAATGACTGAAGTGATGCCTAAACCAAAAAACATATGTCTTCGAGTGAAGACTATGAGAGCGAATCTTGTCCAGAGTCGGACAAGTCAGCTTTGCTTGTAGCCCAAGTAAAGTTGCCGTGTGAGTTTGAAATCTGACCGTTGGGACACGTGTCAGTTCCTTAGTGACCCAGGGTCATTTCGGACAAATCAGGTCGGGTTGCCAAGTGGTTATAAATAGCCCACCCCCTACAACCATAAACGGTTGGCTGCTCAGATTGAGAGTACGACTTTTGTCGTTTGAGAGCAACCCACCTTGAAGCCTTTGAGAGAGAATTCCTTGTGAGGATAAAAGCCCTAACCACCAGAGCCAGAGAGAATTGGGCATCACTTAAGTCTTCTTGTCTGTGGGATCTGAAGACTTATTACACTTGAGGACTGTACATCCTCCAGCCGGTTAGGCGTCGCGTTCTGAGCTTCCAAGAGACATTGTGGATTGCCAGTGAACAAAGTCTGTGAAGGTTTGGGAGTCTACCTTGAAGACTTACCAGAGTGATTGGGCGAGGTCTATGTGACCTTAGCTCAAGGAGAATACGGTGAGGACTGGGTGTCCTGAGCTGCGTGTTCAGGACTGGGTGTCCGGGACTGTGTGTCCTAAGGTTTAAATACCTAGCCGCTCCAACCAAACGTACAGTTGTCATAGCAACTGGAACTGGTCCAACAAATCATTGTCTTCAACGAGTCACTGGTTTCATCTTCACTTCCTTTTACTTACTGATTACTCATTGTGAAGTCATTGCATGTCTGTTCTATCTTTTGTCTTCACAACGTGAGTGTATGATCTGTTTGGCTTCATAATATCTTCCTACCTGATCCTTATTACACTGCAGCTATTTGTCAGTGTGCTTTCACTCTGTTGATACTTGACCATGGCTTGCCTAGTGTAGTCTAACTTCCGCTGCATAGTAATAGGCATATCTCTACTGTTTGTCTTCATAACTTCCACGTTTTGAAGACTTTCATAAAAATCGCCTATTCACCCCCCCTCTAGTCGATATAACGCACTTTCAGTCCTTTAGTAATATGATTAATTAAACTTTAATCTACCATGAACTTAGTCCTGATAGTATTTGCAAATTATGTTGTAGATCAATAGCTCACGTTATAGCTCCTCGTTTATTTTTGATATGTTCCTAGAGAAAAATAAGTTGAAAGATGATAGTAGCAATGATGCGGACTGGGTCCATGATCCGAGGATTAATCTCATTGCTGCACAGAAGAATTATGTCCTTGATGCACCGCTAGGTGACGGACCTATTGCAGGAGCATATGCAGACGTGATACGTCTCCAACGTATCTATAATTTTTGATTGCTCCATGCTATATTATCTACTGTTTTGGACATTATTGGGCTTTATTATCCACTTTTATATTATTTTTGGGACTAACCTATTAACCGGAGGCCCAGCCCAGAATTTCTGTTTTTTTGCCTATTTTAGGGTTTTGAAGAAAAGGAATATCAAACGGAGTCCAAACGGAATGAAACCTTCGGGAACGTGATTTTCTCACCGAACATGATCTAGGAGACTTGGACCCTACGTCAAGAAATAAAGGAGGAGGCCACGAGGTAGGGTGCGCACCTACCCCCCCAGGCGCGCCCTCCACCCTCGTGGGCCCCCTGTTGCTCCGCCGACGTACTCCTTCCTCCTATATATACCTACGTACCCCCAAACGATCAGATACGGAGCCAAAACCCTAATTCCACCGCCGTAACTTTCTGTATCCACGAGATCCCATCTTGGGGCCTGTTTCGGAGCTCCGCTGGAGGGGGCATCCATCATGGAGGGCTTCTACATCAACACCATAGCCCCTCCGATGAAGTGTGAGTAGTTTACCTCAGACCTTCGGGTCCATAGTTATTAGCTAGATGGCGTCTTCTCTCTTTTTGGATCTCAATACAATGTTCTCCCCCTCTCTTGTGGAGATCTATTCGATGTAATCTTCTTTTTGCGGTATGTTTGTTGAGACCGATGAATTGTGGGTTTATGATCAAGATTATCTATGAACAATATTTGAATCTTCTCTGAATTCTTTTATGTATGATTGGTTATCTTTGCAAGTCTCTTCGAATTATCAGTTTGGTTTAGCCTACTAGATTGATATTTCTTGCAATGGAAGAAGTGCTTAGATTTGGGTTCAATCTTGTCGTGTTCTTTCCCAGTGACAGTAGGGGCAGCAAGGCACATATTGTATTGTAAGAATTGATCCCTCTACATCATGTCATCTTGCTTAAGGAGTTACTCTATTTTATGAACTTAATACTCTAGATGCATGCTAGATAGCGGTCGGTGAGTGGAGTAATAGTAGTAGATGCAGGCAGGAGTCGTCGTGGTTCTAAGCCTGACAGTAGAGTGGGGGGTAGGTATGGAGAGGCAAGGTCCTAGCTATGGAGAGGTTGTAAGCACAAAGGATGTACGAGTTCAGGCCCTTCTCGGAAGAAGTAACAGCCCTACGTCTCGGAGCCCGGAGGCGGTCGAGTGGATTATGAATGTATGGATTACAAGGTGCCGAACCCTTCTGCCTGTGGAGGGGGGTGGCTTATATAGAGTGCGCCAGGACCCCAGCCAGCCCACGTAGGAGAGGGTTTAAGGTGAGTTAAGTCTGGGGCGTTACTGGTAACGCCCCACATAAAGTGCCTTTACTATCATAAAGTCTACTTAATTACAGGCCGTTGCGGTGCAGAGTGCCTTTTGACCTCCTGGTGGTCGAGTGAGTCTTCGTGGTCGAGTCCTTCAGGCCAGTCGAGTGAATCCTCGTTGGTCGACTGGAAGGCGACCTCTTCTAGGGATGTTCTAGGGTAAGTTACTTGGAACAGGTCCATGACCCTACCCTATGTACATAACCCCATCATTAGCCCCCGAATGGATTGAGGCTTCGAGTGAAGAAGGAGTTGATGTCGTTTCCGATTAACCTTTGCGCTCTAGTTGTGCGCTGTTCTGGATCAAAGAATCTCTTCGTTGACAGGGAGCAATTTGTCTTCGGTCGACTCGATCCATTCTATTTTTGCGTCGAGTGATCTTTCGAGCTTCGACGATCTCCGACCGACGGATCGCCGGAAACACCGCGTCTGACAGACTGATTTGTTGCTCGCGGATTCCGTGGGGTGCGAAATTTGGGGGCGCGCGTGAAGCGGGGCAGACCGCGGCGTTCGGATGGGACGGGGCATAGACGCCTCGATCTCCGCGCCGCCTTTTTCGCCACGTATCCAGTCCTCATAACTGCTCCCAGATATGATTAGATCGACCGGGCCCACACGTCAGCCACTCGGAAGGGACCTTATAAATGTGCCCGGCGAGGATTTCTGTGCTGCGCCTCAGCATTCTCCCTCTCTCCCTCTGCTTCCTTCCTCCCTGCTCAGCGTGCTCGCTCTCGCCCCCGCACCACTTCCCTTCGTGCATCTCACCGGCGACCATGGCCAAGGAGAAGACGGCGGCGCTGGAGCGTGCCAAGAAGGCGTCGGCATCGGAGAAGGCGAAGGGGAGATCCACCAGCCGCAGAGGGTCCTCGTCCAGATCCCGCCTGCCGAAAGGCTGGGTCCAAGGAGACTGGATCCAGTCGACCATCACGGAGAAGGACCTCCTCGACATGGCCAACGAGGGCTTGATCCCTCACGGAGCTGCGAGGTTGCCGGGGAAGGAGTGGCAGCCACAGCCAGAAGAGGGTGAGTCTGTGCTTCTGGCCACTCATGTTGATCGTGGGTTTTCCTTGCCGCCAAGCATTTTCTTCCGTGGCTTCTTGAATTTCTTTGGAGCGCAGCTCCACCACTTTACCCCAAACTCCATTGCCTATCTTGCTGCATTTGTGTCCATGTGTGAGGGTTTCTTGGGCTGTCGACCGCACTGGGGTTTGTTCAAACGTATCTTCACGTGTCGCTCTCAGACCGTGAAGAAGGCGAGCCCAGGTGATGAGAAGACCCGAGTCGTCCAAATGTGTGGGGGCCTGGGGATTCAGGTGAGGAATAATAGCACCTTCCCGCCCATGTCCTTTCCCGAGTCCGTCAGAGGCTGGCAGTCGACTTGGTTCTACTGTCAGGTCCAGTCGACGCCAGGGCAGTCGAGTGGACTCCCTCCGTTTACCATGGACCGAGTGAACAAGCCCTCCCCTCTGAAGCTGATTCCGGAGGAGAAAGCCGACGTGAAGATGTTGATGGAGCGCGTGGTGCAGTTGGTTCGGGAGGGGGTGACGGGCATGGATCTTCTGGAGGTCTTCCTCAGGCGTCGCATCCAACCCCTTCAATTCCGGAGCCACTGCATGTGGTTGTACTGTGGGCCCGAAGACGAGACTAGAGTCCATCCAGAAGAAGTCGACGATGCCACTCTGGAAAGATGGATGGTAGCCGTTACCGGAAACAGGGACAACCCGCGCGGAGCCAGAAGGATTCCTCCACTCGACCACAACAGCGACCCAAACAAGGTACACTTGCTCTGCTTTCCATTGTGTCCTTGTCGTATTCATTTCTGCTAACCCTGCCGACTGGTCGACTGATCCTTGTTTGGGCATCTGCTAGGCCTTCACCAAGCTGTACTCGATGCCCAATGGGGCACAAGCTTCGACTGAGGAAGGCGAGGCGAGCGGGGGCGAGAGCCAGGAAGAGGAGGAATGGGACTCGGATGCTGCAGGGGATGATGACGACGATGATGATGATGAAGGTGATGAAGATGACATCGAGGACGAGGAAGAAGAGGAGGAGGAGGTCGTTCCACCGCGCTCAGAAAGGCGGTCGAAGCTTGTCCACGACCCTTCGACCGAACGTGGTAAGGGGGTTGCGACCGCCACTCAGTCGACCAAGCGCCCTCGGACCACCTCTCCGGCGCCGACTGAAAAGGCGCCGAAGCAGCCCAGGGCGGCCTCATCGAAGCCGACCAAGCTCCTGCCGAAGATGAAGGTGTCCATCCCCACCATATCAGGGTAATTGTGTTGCTCATATTTTCTTATTCTGTGCGAACTTTATCTCTGGTCGATGCTGAGGTTAGTCGACTGATCCTTTGGAGTTGCAGTGCTGCTACTTCTGAGACCTCGGCCCGGGCCGATGACCACGAGATGGAGGATGCAGCAACTTCGAATCCAGGTACTGTGTTCTTAATACCATTCTTAGTCGACTGACTCGCGATCTCTGATCCTGATCCTTCTCCGCAGCTCCACCCAACACTGTTATCGATCTTCCTGATGATGATGAGGATGAAGAGCCGCTGAAGCACAGGAGGAGTCGGAAAGCGTCCGCCAGTAAGGTGCCTCAGGATGTGCCGGCGCCTGAAATTCTGACTGTGGAGGAAGAGAACACCACTCGACACACGGTGACCTTCGCGAATCCACTGACGAGTGCTCAGCAGCCTTCCCTCTTCATGACGCACCACGTCCCAGAGGACCAAGCTGGCGCAGCGAAGGAGGCGATACGCCAGGCGGGACTCATGATGGAACAGCTGAAGACCATCCGGGACGCGAGCCAGGCAGCTTATGACGCCAGTTCTGCCCTCCAAAGCAATATCCAGGTCAGTCGACCGCTGTTTGTTCTGTTGGATATGCTACCAAAAACTTTTCTTTTCCGGAATTTATATTAGTCACCCACTGGGTGTGTCGAATAAACTCCGTGTTAGCGGGGGCACGCTGAGTGCACCCGCTGGGTGTAGTCCCCAAGGCTAAGGTCGACTGCTGGCAGTCGGCCTTAGGCTTTATGATGTCAATCTTTCTGTCAGTCGACTGGTCGACTGGATTTCGCAAACCGGTGGAGGCACGCTGAGTGCACCCACTGGGTGTAGTCCCCAAGGCTAAGGTCGACTGCTGGCAGTCGGCCTTAGGCTTTATGATGTCAATCTTTCTGTCAGTCGACTGGTCGACTGGATTTCGCAAACCGGTGGGGGCACGCTGAGTGCACCCACTGGGTGTAGTCCCCAAGGCTAAGGTCGACTGCTGGCAGTCGGCCTTAGGCTTTATGATGTCAATCTTTCTATCAGTCGACTTTGTCTTCAACAGGATTAGTGGGGGCACGCTGAGTGCACCCACTGGGTGTAGTCCCCGAGACTACGGTCGAATGCTTGTATTCGGCTGTAGTCTTAGAAACGTGTGTTTTTCCCTTTTTCACTCGGAAGTGAGTTACATTTGACGTTTAGTCGATTGGTTCTTCGCAGAACTCCTGTGATCTTGTGGCTCGCTACTCAGAGCTGGAACAAAAGCATACTCAAGTCGAGCTGAGCTTGAAGCTGGTTCAGGAGAAGCTGACAAAGGCAAAGGAGGAGACCGAAGGTATGTTTGGTGAGACCCTGACGACTGCTTTTCCCCTTGCTTGTTTCGGCATCTGATCTCGCTGTAACTTGCAGGTAAGCTAAGGGAGGCCCAGCAGAAGAAAGACCTTGAGCTAGCTGAGAAGATCAAGCTTGCTGACGAGAAGTTAGCTTCAGTCACCAAGCTCGAACAAGACAATACCAATCTGAAAACTGCTCTTGGGATTGCCAACAAGGAAGTCAGTCGACTGAGAACTGACAAAGCTGCCTTGACCGACCAAGTCAGCAAATTGACTGAGAAGAAAACTGAACTGGAGGCCTTCCTGAGTGGCCTTGCCAAGAAGCTGTTTCTTATGCTTGAAGGTAAACTTCCATGTTTGGCAAATATTTCCAATTGTGGCTTTTTCCATTCGACTATCCCCTTGACTTAGTGATCACCCTTGCAGAATTTTGTCAAAACTTTGAAGAGGAAACCAGCCGACTGGAGCCAAACCTTGACCCCGTCAATTCTCCGGTGAACGACGAAGTTGCCATGGATGTTTTCCGACTGGAGTCTCGTGTTGCAGCTGTCGTGGACTATCTCGCAAGGATGAAGGCCGCCACATCTCGCATCGACTCGACGCTCTGGCCTGAGGAGACACTTCAGAATGACCTTGAGTCGCTGATGGCCCGCTTGAACACGATCCCTGGTCGAGTGCAGGAGTGGAAGAAGTCCTCGGCTCGGTGTGGTGCAGATGTCGCTCTGTGTCTGGCCCGAGTCCACTGCAAAGATGCACGAGAGGAGAAGCTGGCGGCCCTTCGGGTGGCCAATACCAAGAAGCACGACTTCAGGTCCTTTATGGAGACTTTCCTTGCAGCTGCCACTCGGATCGCCGACGGAATTGACCTTGATGAATTTGTTGCACCTTCCAGCCCTCCACAGGAGGGGTAAAAAACTTCTTCTGGCTCGACACTTTAAATTTGCCTCGGTATGCCGAGTGGAATTGTAACCGACAAACCTTAACAGGCTTGACGCCCGAGCACTTTCGGTTCCTTTAGATATCGATTCAAACTTGAATTTGGCGCTTGAATATGATTGCCTTCGGCTCGGAATGTCTTTTGCAGGTTCAAAGCAAGGTGCCTGTACCGCAATTGACTTATTCTTTAGTCCACTTAGGCGAGCACTGGGCTGCAGCTAAGCCTCCGAGTGAGAGGGTCGCTCTTCACTCGGTAGGATTTTTGTAACTTAGGCGAGCGCAGGGCTGCAGCTAAGCCCCCGAGTGAGAGGGTTGCTCTCCACTCGGTAAGATTTTTATAACTTAGGCGAGCACGACGCTGCAGCTAAGCCTCCGAGTGGAAGGCTGGCTTACCACTCGGTAGGATTTTGATAACTTAGGCGAGCACGAGGCTGCAGCTAAGCCCCCGAGTGAGAGGATCGCTCTTCACTCGGTAGGATTTTCACAACTTAGGCGAGTGCTTGGACTGCAGCTAAGCCCCCGAGTGAGAGGGTTGCTCTTCACTCGGTAGGATTTTTATAACTTAGGCGAGCACGAGGCTGCAGCTAAGCCTCCGAGTGAGAGGGTTGCTCTTCACTCGGTAGGATTTTTATAACTTAGGCGAGCCCTTGGACTGCAGCTAAGCCCCCGAGTGGAAGGCTGGCTTACCACTCGGTAGGATTTTCACAACTTAGGCGAGTGCTTGGACTGCAGCTAAGCCCCCGAGTGAAAGGCTGGCTTACCACTCGGTAGGATTTTGATAAACTTAGGCGAGTGCTTGGACTGCAGCTAAGCCCCCGAGTGGAAGGCTGGCTTACCACTCGGTAGGATTTTGATAAACTTAGGCGAGTCCTTGGACTGCAGCTAAGCCCCCGAGTGGAAGGCTGGCTTACCACTCGGTAGGATTTTGATAAACTTAGGCGAAACGGATTCGCAGCTAAGCCTCCGAGTGAGAGTCTGGCTCACCACTCGATAGGATTTTTACAAACTTAGGCGAAACGGATTCGCGGCTAAGCCACCCACTGAGGGGGAGTTTTTATGTGGACAAAAATAAAAAGTGATGACACAATTATTTCTAAACCCATGAACTACAGAAGTACTTTATTGCAACTCATCCGAGTGATAAAACTTAAGTGTAAAATGGGCGGAGTAGCTCCGCGTTCCAAGCTCGGGGCTCGTCGATATTATGCTCGACGTTGTAAAGACGGTACGCCCCGTTGTGGAGAACCTTGGTGACGATGAAGGGGCCTTCCCAAGAAGGAGCAAGCTTATGTGGTTTGTGCTGATCCACTCGGAGAACCAAATCCCCTTCCTGGAAGGCTCGACCTCTCACATTTCGGGCGTGGAAACGGCGCAGATCTTGTTGGTAGATGGTCGACCGGATCAGAGCCATCTCCCTTTCTTCCTCTAAAAGGTCAACTGCGTCCTGCCGCGCTTGTTCAGCTTCTGCTTCGTTGTAGATTTCGACTCGAGGAGCATTGTGGAGAAGATCACTCGGCAAGACTGCTTCGGCTCCATAGACCAAGAAGAATGGAGTTCTTCCGGTCGACCGATTGGGCGTGGTCCGCAGTCCCCAGAGTACAGATGGAAGTTCGTCGACCCAAGCTCCAGCCGCGTGTTTGAGATCACGCATCAGTCGCGGCTTCAGTCCCTTGAGAATCAGTCCATTAGCTCGCTCTGCTTGTCCATTCGACTGCGGATGGGCGACTGATGCGTAGTCGACCCGTGTGCCCTGGGAGTTGCAGAAGGTTCTGAATTCCTCTGAGTCAAAGTTCGACCCATTATCCGTAATGATGCTGTGCGGGACTCCATATCTGAATATTAGTTCCCTGATGAAGCTAACAGCAGTACCGGTGTCGAGGCTCTTGATTGGTTTAGCCTCGATCCACTTGGTGAACTTGTCGACTGCCACCAGTACATGCGTGAAGCCACTTCGTCCTGTTCTCAAAGGGCCGACCATGTCCAGCCCCCAAACTGCAAAAGGCCAGACGAGTGGGATGGTCTTCAAAGCTGACGCAGGTTTGTGCGACATATTCGAGTAGAACTGACATCCCTCACACTTATCCACTATCTCCTTTGCCATCTCATTCGCCTTGGGCCAGTAAAATCCGGCTCGGTATGCTTTGGCCACGATGGTCCGGGAGGACGCATGATGACCACAGGTCCCCGAGTGAATATCATTGAGGATGAGTCGACCTTCTTTTGGTGTTATGCACTTCTGACCGACTCCAGTCGTGCTCTCTCTGTATAATTGTCCTTTGATGACGGTAAAGGCCTTAGATCGACGGACAATCTGTCGAGCCTCTTCCTCATCCTCCGGAAGCTCTTTCCTCAAGATATATGCGACATACGGAATCGTCCAGTCGGGAATGACTACCAAAACCTCCATGATCAAGTCGACCACCGCTGGGACTTCAACTTCAGTCGGATCTGTGGCACTCTTGGGCTACGGAGTTTCTTCGGTGAAAGGATCTTCTTTGACTGACGGAGTATGTATATGCTCCAAGAACACACCACTCGGAATGGCTTCTCTCTTGGAACCTATCTTTGCTAGATCATCAGCTGCTTGATTTTTCAGTTGGGGTATATGATGGAGCTCCAACCCCTCGAACTTTTTCTCCAGCTTCCTCACTGCACTGCAGTATCCAGTCATGGCTGGGCTTCTCACGTCCCACTCTTTCATCACCTGATTGACCACTAAATCCGAGTCGCCATAGACCATTAGGCGACGGACGCCGAGTGAAATGGCCATGCGCAACCCATATAGGAGGGCCTCATATTCTGCCTCATTGTTGGAGGAATCAAAGTGAATCTGGAGCACATATCTGAGCTTATCTCCTCTGGGGGAAACCAGGACAACCCCAGCACCGGAACCATTCAACATCTTAGAACCATCGAAAAACATGGTCCAATGCTCCGAGTGAACTTCAGTCGGCTGCTGCTGTTCGATCCACTCGGCGAGGAAATCTGCTATTGCCTGGGACTTAATGGCTTTCTTTGCCTCAAACTTGATATCAAGGGGAAGAAGTTCAATC
>NC_057806.1:71493456-71497278 GCF_018294505.1 Triticum aestivum | reverse complement strand
GTTGGTTCGGGAGGGGGTGACGGGCATGGATCTTCTGGAGGTCTTCCTCAGGCGTCGCATCCAACCCCTTCAATTCCGGAGCCACTGCATGTGGTTGTACTGTGGGCCCGAAGACGAGACTAGAGTCCATCCAGAAGAAGTCGACGATGCCACTCTGGAAAGATGGATGGTAGCCGTTACCGGAAACAGGGACAACCCGCGCGGAGCCAGAAGGATTCCTCCACTCGACCACAACAGCGACCCAAACAAGGTACACTTGCTCTGCTTTCCATTGTGTCCTTGTCGTATTCATTTCTGCTAACCCTGCCGACTGGTCGACTGATCCTTGTTTGGGCATCTGCTAGGCCTTCACCGAGCTGTACTCGATGCCCAATGGGGCACAAGCTTCGACTGAGGAAGGCGAGGCGAGCGGGGGCGAGGCGAGCGGGGGCGAGAGCCAGGAAGAGGAGGAATGGGACTCGGATGCTGTAGGGGATGATGACGATGATGATGATGATGAAGGTGATGAAGATGACATTGAGGACGAGGAAGAAGAGGAGGAGGAGGTCGTTCCACCGCGCTCAGAAAGGCGGTCGAAGCTTGTCCACGACCCTTCGACCGAACGTGGTAAGGGGGTTGCGACCGCCACTCAGTCGACCAAGCGCCCTCGGACCACCTCTCCGGCGCCGACTGAAAAGGCGCCGAAGCAGCCCAGGGCGGCCTCATCGAAGCCGACCAAGCTCCTGCCGAAGATGAAGGTGTCCATCCCCACCATATCAGGGTAATTGTGTTGCTCATATTTTCTTATTCTGTGCGAACTTTATCTATGGTCGACGCTGAGGTTAGTCGACTGATCCTTTGGAGTTGCAGTGCTGCTACTTCTGAGACCTCGGCCCGGGCCGATGACCATGAGATGGAGGATGCAGCAACTTCGAATCCAGGTACTGTGTTCTTAATACCATTCTTAGTCGACTGACTCGCGATCTCTGATCCTGATCCTTCTCCGCAGCTCCACCCAACACTGTTATCGATCTTCCTGATGATGATGAGGATGAAGAGCCGCTGAAGCACAGGAGGAGTCGGAAAGCGTCCGCCAGTAAGGTGCCTCAGGATGTGCCGGCGCCTGAAATTCTGACTGTGGAGGAAGAGAACACCACTCGACACACGGTGACCTTCGCGAATCCACTGACGAGTGCTCAGCAGCCTTCCCTCTTCATGACGCACCACGTCCCAGAGGACCAAGCTGGCGCAGCGAAGGAGGCGATACGCCAGGCGGGACTCATGATGGAGCAGCTGAAGACCATCCGGGACGCGAGCCAGGCAGCTTATGACGCCAGTTCTGCCCTCCAAAGCAATGTCTAGGTCAGTCGACCGCTGTTTGTTCTGTTGGATATGCTACCAAAAACTTTTCTTTTCCGGAATTTATATTAGTCACCCACTGGGTGTGTCGAATAAACTCCGTGTTAGCGGGGGCACGCTGAGTGCACCCGCTGGGTGTAGTCCCCAAGGCTAAGGTCGACTGCTGGCAGTCGGCCTTAGGCTTTATGATGTCAATCTTTCTGTCAGTCGACTGGTCGACTGGATTTCGCAAACCGGTGGGGGCACGCTGAGTGCACCCACTGGGTGTAGTCCCCAAGGCTAAGGTCGACTGCTGGCAGTCGGCCTTAGGCTTTATGATGTCAATCTTTCTGTCAGTCGACTGGTCGACTGGATTTCGCAAACCGGTGGGGGCACGCTGAGTGCACCCACTGGGTGTAGTCCCCAAGGCTAAGGTCGACTGCTGGCAGTCGGCCTTAGGCTTTATGATGTCAATCTTTCTGTCAGTCGACTGGTCGACTGGATTTCGCAAACCGGTGGGGGCACGCTGAGTGCACCCACTGGGTGTAGTCCCCGAGACTGTGGTCGACTGCTTGCAGTTGATCACGGTCTTAGAGAATGCGTCTCGCACACTGTTTTTTTTTGAGGTCGACTGGTCGACTTTGTCTTCAACAGGATTAGTGGGGGCACGCTGAGTGCACCCACTGGGTGTAGTCCCCGAGACTACGGTCGAATGCTTGTATTCGGCTGTAGTCTTAGAAACGTGTGTTTTTCCCTTTTTCACTCGGAAGTGAGTTACATTTGACGTTTAGTCGATTGGTTCTTCGCAGAACTCCTGTGATCTTGTGGCTCGCTACTCAGAGCTGGAACAAAAACATACTCAAGTCGAGCTGAGCTTGAAGCTGGTTCAGGAGAAGCTGACAAAGGCAAAGGAGGAGACCGAAGGTATGTTTGGTGAGACCCTGACGACTGCTTTTCCCCTTGCTTGTTTCGGCATCTGATCTCGCTGTAACTTGCAGGTAAGGTAAGGGAGGCCCAGCAGAAGAAAGACCTTGAGCTAGCTGAGAAGATCAAGCTTGCTGACGAGAAGTTAGCTTCAGTCACCAAGCTCGAACAAGACAATACCAATCTGAAAACTGCTCTTGGGATTGCCAACAAGGAAGTCAGTCGACTGAGAACTGACAAAGCTGCCTTGACCGACCAAGTCAGTAAATTGACTGAGAAGAAAACTGAACTGGAGGCCTTCCTGAGTGGCCTTGCCAAGAAGCTGTTTCTTATGCTTGAAGGTAAACCTCCATGTCTGGCAAATATTTCCAACTGTGGCTTCTTCCATTCGACTATCCCCTTGACTTAGTGATCACCCTTGCAGAATTTTGTCAAAATTTTGAAGAGGAAACCAGCCGACTGGAGCCAAACCTTGACCCCGTCAATTCTCCGGTGAACGATAAGTTGCCATGGATGTTTTCCGACTGGAGTCTCGTGTCGCAGCTATCGTGGACTATCTCGCAAGGCTGAAGGCCGCCACATCTCGCATCGACTCGACGCTCTGGCCTGAGGAGACACTTCAGAATGACCTTGAGTCGCTGATGGCCCGCTTGAACACGAGCCCTGGTCGAGTGCAGGAGTGGAAGAAGTCCTCGGCTCGGTGTGGTGCAGATGTCGCTCTGTGTCTGGCCCGAGTCCACTGCAAAGATGCACGAGAGGAGAAGCTGGCGGCCCTTCGGGTGGCCAATACCAAGAAGCACGACTTCAGGTCCTTTATGGAGACTTTCCTTGCAGCTGCCACTCGGATCGCCGACGGAATTGACCTTGATGAATTTGTTGCACCTTCCAGCCCTCCACAGGAGGGGTAAAAAACTTCTTCTGGCTCGACGCTTTAAATTTGCCTCGGTATGCCGAGTGGAATTGTAACCGATAAACCTTAACAGGCTTGACACCTGAGCACTTTCGGTTCCTTTAGATATCGATTCAAACTTGAATTTGGTGCTTGAATATGATTGCCTTCGGCTCAAAAATGTCTTTTGCAGGTTCAAAGCAAGGCGCCTTTTCTGCAATCGACCTATTCTTTGGTCCACTTAGGCGAGCACTGGGCTGCAGCTAAGCCTCCGAGTGAGAGGGTCGCTCTTCACTCGGTAGGATTTTTGTAACTTAGGCGAGCGCAGGGCTGCAGCTAAGCCCCCGAGTGAGAGGGTTGCTCTCCACTCGGTAAGATTTTTATAACTTAGGCGAGCACGACGCTGCAGCTAAGCCTCCGAGTGGAAGGCTGGCTTACCACTCGGTAGGATTTTGATAACTTAGGCGAGCACGAGGCTGCAGCTAAGCCCCCGAGTGCGAGGATCACTCTCCACTCGGTAGGATTTTCACAACTTAGGCGAGTGCTTGGACTGCAACTAAGCCCCCGAGTGAGAGGGTTGCTCTTCACTCGGTAGGATTTTTATAACTTAGGCGAGCACTTGGACTGCAGCTAAGCCCCCGAGTGGAAGGCTGGCTTACCACTCGGTAGGATTTTGATAAACTTAGGCGAGT
>NC_057806.1:71493114-71493446 GCF_018294505.1 Triticum aestivum | reverse complement strand
GCCCCCGAGTGCGAGGATCGCTCTCCACTCGGTAGGATTTTCACAACTTAGGCGAGTGCTTGGACTGCAACTAAGCCCCCGAGTGAGAGGGTTGCTCTTCATTCGGTAGGATTTTTATAACTTAGGCGAGTGCTTGGACTGCAGCTAAGCCCCCGAGTGGAAGACTGGCTTACCACTCGGTAGGATTTTCACAACTTAGGCGAGTGCTTGGACTGCAGCTAAGCCCCCGAGTGGAAGACTGGCTTACCACTCGGTAGGATTTTGATAAACTTAGGCGAGTCCTTGGACTGCAGCTAAGCCCCCGAGTGGAAGGCTGGCTTACCACTCGGTAG